>NC_083314.1:131533083-131833083 GCF_963455315.2 Globicephala melas
AACAATTAACAAAATGGCAGTAAGTACATATCTATCGATAATTACCTTAAATGTAAATTAACTAAATTCTCCAATCAAAAAGCATAGAGTGGGGCTTCCCTGGTGGTGCAGTGGTTGAGAGTCCGCCTGCCGATGCAGGGGACACGGGTTCATGCCCCGGTCCAAGAAGATCCCAGATGCCGCGGAGCGGCTGGACTCATGAGCCATGGCCACTGAGCCTGCGTATCCGGAGCCTGTGCTCCGCAACGGGAGAGGCCACAACAGTGAGAAGCCCGTGTACCACACACACACACAAAAAGCATAGAGTGGCTGAATTAATTTAAAAAACAGAACATCTAATTCTGCTTACATGAGACTCAGTTCAGATGTAAGGACATGCATAGACTGAAAGTGAAGGAATGGAAAAAGATGTCCCACACAAACGGAAACCAAAAGAAAGCTTGACTAGCTATAATTATATAATTACATCAGACAAAATAGACTTTAAAGCAAAGACTGTAATAACAATCAAAGAAGGGCACTATATAATGATAAAGGGGTCAATACAACCAAAGGATATAACATTTGAAAATATTTATGCACCCAACATAGGAGCACATAAACATATAAAGTGAATATTAACATATCTAAAGGAAGAAATGGACAGCAACACAATAATATTAGGGGACTTTAATATCCGTTTACATCAATGGATAGATCATCCAGTCAGAAAATCAACAAGGAAACACTGGCCTTAAATAACATCATAGGTCAGATCATCTTAACAGATATATACAGAACATTCAAAAGCAGCAGATACAAAAGTATCAGATTCCATATTCTTCTCAAGTGCAGAGGTAACATTCTCCAGGATAGATCTGTTAGGCCACAGAATAGGTCTCAATGAATTGAGCAATACTGAAATCATATCAAGCATCTTTTCCACAATGATAGGAAAATAGAAATCAATTAAAAGAAGAAAACTGGAAAATTCACAAATATGTGATATTAAACCAAATGCTGCTAAACAACAAATAAGTCAACAAAGAAATCAAAAGACAAGTCAAATAACACCTTGAGACTAGTTAAAATGGAAATACAACATACCAAAATTTATGGGATACAGCAAAAGCATATAAGTGAGAAGTTCATAACAATACATGCTTATCTCAAGAAACAAGACATTTCAAATAAACAGCCTAACTTTGCACCTCAAAGAACTAGAAAAAGAAGAATGAAGCCCAAAGTTAGTAGAAGAAAGGAAGTAACAAAGATCAGAGTGGAAATAAATGAAACAAAGACTGCAAAGACAATAGAAAGATCAATGAAACTAAAGCGGTTCTTTGAAAAGACCAACAAAGTTGACCAACCTTCAGCTAAACTAACCAAGAAAAAAGGAGAGAGGGCTCAAATAAATAAAGTTGAAAATGAAAAAGGAGACATCACAACTGATAGCACAGAAATACAAAAGATTATAAGAGACTACCACGAACAACTATACACCAACAAATTGGACAATCTAGAAGATATGGATAAATGCCTAGAAACATATGATCTTCCAAGATTGAATCATGAAAAATTAGAAAATCTGAAGACTGATTACTAGTAAGGAGGTTGAATCAGTAATCACAAATTTCCCCATGACCAAAAGTCCATAATCAGACAGCTTCAGTGGTGAATTCTACCAAACATTCAAAGAAGAATTAATACCAATTCTTCTCAAACTCTTCCAAAAAATAGAAGAAGAAGAAACTCTTCAAAACTCATTTTACGAGGTCAAGATTACCCTAATACCAAAACCAGACAAGGATACCCCAAGAAAAAAACAATTTCAGGCCAATATCAGAAGAACATAGATGCAAAAATCCTCAACAAAATGTTAGCAAGCTGAATTCAACAATACATTAAAAGGATCATATACCTTGATCAAGTGAGACTTATTCCAAGATGCAAGGATGGTTCAACATCAGCAAATCAATCAAGGTGATACACCACATTAACACAATGAAGAATAAAAATCGTATGATCATCTCAATAGATTGAGAAAAAGCATTTGACAAAATTCAATATCCATTTATGATTCTAAAAACTCTCAATGAAGTCAGTATAGAGGAAGCATAACTCAATATAATAAAGGTCATATATGACAAGCCCACAGCTAATATCATACTCAACAGTGGAAAACTGAAAGCTTTTCTTCTAAGATCAGGAACAAGACAAGAATGCCAATTCTCACCATTGTTTATTCAACATATTATTGGAAGTCCTAGCCAGATCAGTTAGGCAATAAAAATAAATAAAGTCATCCAAATTGTAAAGGAAAAAGGAAAACTGTCACTATTTGCAGATGACATGATATTATATATAGAAAACCCTAAAGACTATCAAAAAACTGTTAGAACTAATTTAAAAATTCAGTATAATTGCAGGATACAAAATCAATATACACAAATCTGTTGGGTTTTATACACTAATAACAAGCTATCAGAAAAAAAATTAAACAAAAAAACAATCCCATTTACAATTACATCAAAAAGAATAAAATACATAGGAATACATTTAACCAAGGAGGTGGAAGAACTATACACTGAAAACCATAAGACACCAATGAAAGAAATTGAAGACACAAACAAATGTGAAGGTATTCTGTGTTCATGGATTAAAAGAATTAATATTGTTAAAACGTCCATGCTACCCAAAGCAATCTACATATTCAATACAATTCCTACCAAAATTCTAATGGCATTCTTCATAGAAATAGAACAAACAATCTTAAAATTTGTATGAAACCACAAAAGACACTGAATAGCCAAAGTAATCTTGAGAAAGAAGAACAGAGCTGGAGGACTCATGCTCCCTGATTTCAAACTATACTACAAAGCTATAGTAATACAAATGGTATGGTTTATAATATCTGCAGAAAATGAAAACACTAATTTCAAAAGATATATGCACTCCCATATTCATTGTAGCATTATGTACAATATGCTATAAAAATAATCTAAGTGGCATCCATTGGTGGATGGAAATCCCTTCAAGATGTTTGCATACACTTCTTTCTTTTGCTTCTCCATTCTTCTCCATGTATTCAAATTCTTTAAAATCAGCTTAAATCTCATGCCTCTCATGGGACTCTATGCCCCTCTCAACTCTGATTACAGCAGACTTCAATTATTCTTTAATTGTTCAATATTACTCCAAACTAGAGTGTAGGCACATTGATAATGAAAACATATATTTTTCACTCTGTCACAATATCTAGCTTTTTAATTGATTAAGTTGGTTTCGATACTTGAGTTACCACAGGAGAAAAAAAAACAAAACAATACTGAGACTATGAATATTTGCATTTGCTATGGTGTCTAATGTATCCAATGATTTAAATTTCAGAACTCACACATTACAAGAATCATACACCATGATCAAGTGGGATTTATCCCAGGGATGCAAAGACTCTTCAATATATGCAAATCAATCAATGTGATATACCATACTAACAAACTGAAGAATAAAAACGATATGATCATCTCAATAGATGCAGAAAAAGCTTTCAACAAAATTCAACACCCATTTATGATAAAAACTCTCCAGAAAGTGGGCATAGAGGGAACCCACCACAACATAATAAAGTCCATATATGACAAACCACAGCAAACATTATTCTCAATGGTGAAAAACTGAAAGCATTTCCTCTAAGATCAGGAAGAAGATCAGGGTGTCCACGCTTGCCACTATTATTCAACATAGTCTTGGAAGTCCTAGCCACAGCAATCAGAGAAGAAAAAGAAATAAAAGGAATACAAATTGGAAAAGAAGTAAAACTGTCACTGTTTGCAGATGACATGATACTATACATAGAAAATCCTAAAGATGCCACCAGAAAACTACTAGACCTAATCAATGACTTTAGTAAAGTCACAGGATACAAAATTAATCTTGCATTCCTATACACTAACAACGAAAGATCAGAAAGAGAAATTAAGGAAACAATCCCTTTTACCATTGCAACAAAAAGAATAAATTACCTAGGAATAAACCTACCTAAGGAAGCAAAAGACCTGTACGCAGAAAACTATAAGATGCTGATTAAAGAAATCAAAGATGACATAAACAGATGGAGAGTATACCATGTTCTTGCATTGGAAGAATCAATAATGATGTGAAGATGACTATACTACCTAAAGCAATCTATAGATTCAATGCAATCCCTATCAAATTACCAATGGCATTTTTCACAGAACTAGAACAGAAAATTTTACAATTTGTATGGAAACACAAAAGATCCTGAATAGCCAAAGCAACCTTGAGAAATAAAAACAGAGCTGGAGGAATCAGGCTCCCTAACTTCAGACTATACTACAAAGCTACAGTCATCAAGACAGTATGGTACTGTCATAAAAACAGAAATACAGACCAATGAACAGGATAGAAAGCCCAGAGATAAACCCACCCACTATGGTCACCTAACCTATGACAAAGAAGGCAAAAATATACAATGGAGAAAAGACAGCCTCTTCAATAAGTTGTCCTGGGAAAACTGGACAGCTACATGTAAAAGAATGAAATTAGAACCCTCCCTAACACCATACACAAAAATAACCTCCAAATGGAGCTTACATAAAGACCTAAATGTAAGGCCAGACACTATAAAACTCTTAGAGGAAAACATAGGCAGAACACTCTTTGACATAAATTGCAGCATGATCTTTTTTGACCCACCTCCTAGAGTAATGAGAATAAAAACAAAAATAAACAAATGGACCTAATGAAACTTAAAAGCTTTTGAACAGCAAAGAAAACCATAAACAAGGCAAAAAGATAACCTTCAGAACAGGAGAAAATATTTGCATACAAAGCAACAGACAAAGGATTAATCTCCAAAATATACAAACAGCTCCTGCAGCTCAATATCAAAAAAGCAAACAACCTAATCAAAAAATGGGTGGAAGACCTAAATAGACATTTCTCCAAAGAAGACATACAGATGGCCAACAAACACATGAAAAGATGCTCAAGATCACTAATTATTAGAGAAATGCAAGTCAACAGTACAATGAGGTATCATCTCATACCCATCAGAATGGGCATCATTAAAAAATCTACAAACAATAAATGCTGGAGAGGATGTGGTGAAAAGAGAACCCTCTTGCATTGTTGGTGGGATACAGCCACTATGGAGAACAGTATGGAGGGTCCTTAAAAAACTAAAAACAGAACTACCATATGACCCAGCAATCATACTACTGGGCATATACTCAGAGAAAACCATAATTCAAAAAGACACATGCACCCCAATGTTCATTGCAGCACTATTTACAATAGCCAGGACATGGAAGCAACCTAAATGTCCATCAACAGAGGAATGGATAAAGAAGATGTGGTACATATATACAATGGAACATTACTCAGCTATAAAAAAGAAACGAAATGGGGTCATTTGTAGAGATGTGGATGAACCTAGAAACTATCATAGTGAAGTAAGTCAGAAAGAGAAAAACAAATATTGTATATTAACACATATATGTGGAATCTAGAAAAATGGTATAGATGATCTCATTTGCAAAGCAGAAATACAGACACAGTCATAGAGAACAAACATATGCTATATGGATACCAAGGGGGGAAGGGGGGGTTGGGATGAATTGGGAGATTGGGATTGACATATATATACTATTGATACTATGTATAGAATAGAGAACTAATGAGAACCTACTGTATAGCACAGGGAGCTCTACTCAGTTCTCTGTGGTGACCTAGATGGCAAGGAAATCCAAACAAGAGGGAATATATGTATACGTATAGCCAATTCACTTTGCTGTACAGTAGAAACTAATACAACACTGTAAAGCAACTACTCTCCAATAAAAATTAATTTAAAAAAATAATAAATTTCAGAACTCTCTAGCTTCCAGGGTAAAAAATGTTTAGATTTTAACTGTATTAAAATAAACATACAACTTGATGTACTCAAACTCATGTATTCACACATACAACCACATATGATTGGACATAGAAACAGCCTTTCCATGAAAATGCAAATCAACATAAGGCAAATAATTCTTTTGGTTTCATTTAAGTAGAAGAATTGAAATCAAATTTGAAAAATAAGCAAAGATCATATTGGATTTTGCCACAGAGGAGAAAAACAAATTCATCAAGCTTTAAATTACAGAAATTCCCCAAGTCATTATAAGATTTACAGTTCCAGCAATTCTAAATCATTCATACAGATCTTCTTCGACTTACAGTGGGGTTATGTGCCGATAAACCAATTGTAAGTTGAAAATATCTTAAGTCAAAATGCATTTAATACACCTAACCTGGGCTTCCCTGGTGGCACAGTGGTTGAGAATCTGCCTGCCCATGCAGGGGACACGGGTTCGAGCCCTGGTCTGGGAAGATCCCACATGCCACGGAGCGGCCCGTGAGCCACAACTACGGAGCCTGCGCGTCTGGAGCTTGTGCTCCACAACAAGAGAGGTCGCGACAGTGAGAAGCCCGCGCACCGCGATGAAGAGTGGCCCCCGCTCGCCGCAACCAGAGAAAGCCCTCACACAGAAACGAAGACCCAATACAGCCAAAAAAAATTAATTAATTAATTAATTTTTTAAAAAAAATACACCTAACCTACTAAACATCATAACTTAGCCTAGCCTAACTTAAACTTTCTCAGAACACTTACATTAGCCTACATTGGGCAAAATCATCTAACACAAAGCCTATTTTAAAATAAAGTGTAATTTATTACTCAAGTAATTTTTTTTTTTCTTTTTTTTGGCTGTTTTGGGTCTTCGTTGCTGTGTGCGGGCTTTCTCTACTTGCGGCAAGTGGGGGCTACTCTTCATTGAATTGCAGGGGCTTCTCATTGCAGTGGCTTCTCTTGTTGCGGAGCATGGGCTCTAGGCGCACAGGCTTCAGTAGTTGTGGCGCATGGGCTTAGCTGCTCCGCGGCATGTGGGATCTTTCCAGGCCAGGGATTGAACCCATGTCCCCTGCATTGGCAGGCAGATTCTTGACCACTGTGCCACCAGAGAAGTCCCACTCATGTAATTTATTGACTACCGTACTGAAAGTGAAAAAGAAAATAGTTGTCTAGGTATAGAATAGTTGTAAGTGTATCAGTTGTTTATCTTCACGATCACATGACTGAGTGAGAGCTGCAGCTCACTGCCACCACCCAGCAATATGAGAGTATCCTACTGCATATAGCTAGCCTGGGAAAAGATCAAAATTAAATATTCAACTTAAGCTTTTGACTGAACATATATCTCTTTCACAACATCGTAAAGTTGAAAACTTGTTAAGTCAAATCATCTTAAGTGGAAATCACTTGTATTCTCAATGGTACAAATAAGATTTTAAGAATTTTTTTAATTGAGGTATAGTTGATGTACAATATTGTATAAATTTCAAGTGATTTGTAATTTTACAACACAGTGATTTGCAATTTTAAGGTTATACTCCATTTATAGTTATTCTAAATATTGGCTATATTCCCTGTGTTGTACTATATTTCCTTGTAGTTTATTTAAGTATACATGGTAGTTTGTACCTCTTAATCCCCTACCCCTATACTGCCTCTCCCCCCTTCTCTCTCCCTACTGGTAGCCATTAGTTTGCTCTCTATATCTATGAGACTGTTTCTTTTTTGCTATATTCACTAGTTTGTTTTATTTTTTAGATTCCACATATAAGTGATATCATACAATATTTGTCTTTCTATGTCTGGCTTATTTCACATAGTATAATACCTTCCAAGTCCAACCATGTTGTTGCAAATGGCAAAACTTCAATCTTTTTTATGGCTGTATACTATTGCATTGTGTGTGTGTGTTTGTCTGTGTGTGTGTGTGTGTGTGCGTGTGTGTGTGTACCACATCTTCTTTATCCATTCACCTGTTGTTGGATACTTAGTTTGCTTCCATATCTTGGCTATTGTAAATAATGTTGCTATGCATATCAGGGTGCACGTATCTTTTCAAATTAGTGTTTTCATTTTTTTTCAGAAAAATACCCAGGAGTGAAATTGCTGGGTCATATGCTAGTTCTATTTTTAGTTTTTTTCAGAAACCTCCATATTGTTTTCCATAGTGGCTGCACCAATTTACATCGCCACCAACAGTGTATAAGCAATATCTCCACATCCTTGCCAACATTTATTATTTATGGTCTTTTTGATGATAGCCATGAGACTTTTTTAAATTTATGGATTAGCTATTTAATTTGAAGATAGTTAAACTTTAAAACTATTGAGTTAGCCAAATTAACAGCTATTCAAACTTGGCGTGATTCAGTTGGGGAATGTTTAACCTTTGGCAGGATTATGAATCCAGTGAAGGCTCCAAAACAGGAAGAAATATGTGCTACATTTATTGTTCATAGCTATAGTTACTGTGTACTCTGTAGTATTCAGTACATAATAACATAGAATTTTAGCTTTTCTACGAGGATGTCTACTGAACACAATACCCCAAATTGAAGGTAACTTCTGAGCAGAGGAACACTGGAGCCATAATGTTAATGCAACGTGCCTGTTCTAGGGCCCCCACTAGAGCAGCAACCACACAGTGTGAGGCCTGCCAGAGAGTACTAGCAAGATGTCCCTGTCTTTTCCCTGGCCACCTCTCAGTCAGATGCTGAGTTATCTGGCACCTCATTAAAAGGACAAATATTTTCAGCAGCAACATGTGCCTTCCTTGGCTTCAATTCTAAACATACTTGACCTTATGGAGCCTTTTGTCAAAAAAAATGTATGATTTAGTTTTATTTTATATTTTTAGCTATTAGCTATGAGCTACCCATAGTGTAAATATTAAGGTGTGAAAAGCAGGATATTAATAATAGAGTTTGCATAACATTGTACAGTTTTACAAAGCCCTTTCACATAGGAGTCTCGTCTAATTCTCTTAACCCCGTAAGGTACACATACAATTACTAGTCCCATTTTACGGATGAGCAAATGAGGCTCAAAAAGGACAAATGGTTTGCCCAAAGTCACATAATTAGTAATATGATACAAATTAAGGACTCAAATTAAGACCTCAATTCCGAGTTCAGTGTTCTTTCTACTCTTATGGCCTAAATTGAAATTAGTTCATGTGTATCTTAAAGGCATTTTGATCTTCAAATGCCTATACTTCTAGGAAAAGACTGATTATTCAGTTACCACGGTAATATGTAGTTACCCAGTGGGGGTTCAAACTTATTTAACTGTCAGTGACAACTCACCTCAAGAACCAAGTTTCTGAAAATCGGCCAATCAATGACACCTCAGGATTATGAAAAGCAGTGATCACACTTTTCAAAGTCAGAAAATCAACAACAGACGTACACTGGTAACTATGCTTCTACAACAAACGGTCAACGAATCACTAAGCAGTTCTGTGTTGTTTTAGGCCCCCAAATACCTAAACTCTATGCTTCCCCCAAATTTCACAAAATCAGATTCATGCTTTGCTCACAAAGGGCCATGCCCAACATGCAAGGCTCTCCCATGCTTATAATAGTAAGAAATGCAGTATTTTGTTTCAGATATTTAGTGATGGTCTCGTCTCTCAACAAAGATGATAATTTATGCATACAGATTTGTTCTTCCTTTTAATTGTTTAAGAATAAATTCTCAGGAAAGTGACTATTAGGCAAAATAGCACAATGACGTATAATGTCACGCATTTTTCTCAGAGTTATTTTGATTATCAATGTTGTCAGCAGTGTATAAATACGTCTGTGCCCTAACAACTTCAACAATACTGGATGCTATTATATTTTTAAATATTTGCTGACTTAGTAGGCATAAATTGGTAGTTTAAGGTAGTTTTAATGCTAGTTTTAGAGAATTTTTCAAGGGCACAGATTGACATAAGAGTATGAGAAGACCATAAAGGATCCTAGGGAAGTGAACTGGGAAGGTACAGAAACAAAATTATGCCCATTGTGGGTCCTATTGGTAACTACAGGCAAGAGAAGACAATTACTCTTTAGAGGAATTAGCCAGCTCACATGCTTTTTAAGACGGAGTGTTGTAAATTGGGCTCCCTGCGAGGGAGATGCAGAGTCTGAGCTCAACATTCCAGGTAATTATTAGGGAGCACTCTCAGGATTCAGGTTTGTGAAAATGAGGACAAGGAAGCAGGTCTGGCAGGGGCAGAAGCCAAGCTTCAGTGCATCCCCAACAAAGGTCTCGAACAATCCTACACTGGGTCCAAAGGACCCTTTATACTTGACGTTGATCAGTCCTTGGATGCAGGCTGCTCCAGGAAGGGGACAGAACCTTGGTGAGGGCAACTGACTGAGGGTAATTCCTGAGAGAACTGAGAACCATTCATCAGTCCTGATGGATGGTCTGCTTGGTGTAGCACAGCATCCATTAATTTAAGGGACATTTTACAGAGGTATACGCAGGGTTAAGAACACTGACAAAAGATGGTGAAGCAGCCAAAGACTAGCAACAGTGGGGAGTTGTTATCATCCCTCTATCTGAAGGGATAGGGAAGGGTACAGTGTCACTGAAACCTGATAAGGGCTGGAGTCAGGAATGAGGGGCTATCTGACAGTAGCTACAGGAACACAGCCGCTGCCAACACTATGGTCTGGGAGTAACGAACACCTCAGCTCTCTTCATCTTCCCTTTCTTCTTCCTCTACTGCTTCCCAGAGGCCAAAATCAAGAGGATTCCAAAGGACAGGAATACCAGTAATGTAGAACTAGAGATCAGCCTCCTAGAAGAGAGAAGAGCAGAGGATGGATTTGGAGGAACAAACAGAGAAAGATCAGCCTAGGCAGGAAATATTTTGCTACTCAGATTTACATTGTGTTGATGGCCACCTACTCAGTCCTGACCTGATTCATTTTTCTTTAAATTCTGAGTCCTTGCTAGTCAAAAGTCAGCAGAGGTGTTCTCAGTGGCCGATATCATTGGAGACTCCTTCTGTCCAGGTATTAAAGGGAAATTGAAGCAGCATAGCTGGAGCTATTGTCCAGATTATTTCTTTCCTGGTCAGATCTCAAATCTAGCCATTGTGGCACCTTCTGCTGTCTTATAGTGATCATGATTGAATATTTGGGGAAGCAGCATATACTAACATTGTGGGAAAGGCAAGCCAGCTGCACTTCCTCCTTTTGTCATTCTTTTTCAGAGTCCTTATATAAGGCAAGGAAAATACTCAGACCAAGAATAGTATTAGACCTATGCTTGTCTATGCAAACAATGAGAAGAGAAAGAAGATGGATGCAACTAATCTTCAATAATCTAGGGTAATAAACAGTCCTGAAGTCTGGTCAGGAATCAGTACTCTTCAAATGCATAAGTGACCTTGAGTTAAAGTGCAATTGACCATTCTCTTTCCAAGTTTCTTTCATATCCCTTGTACTCCAGCTATAGAGGCCTCGTCACTGTACTTGATAAACCCTTTAAGTCTTTCAATGCTTTTATTCATGCTTTTTCTGTGCCTGAATGCCTACCTAACCGGGTTCCAGCCAATCTCCTACTTCTTTTAAAACCCGCTCCAATCACATTCTTTCTCTGTAGCCTTTCACACTTTTGCTTCCTCTGGTCTGAATTAAATCTTTTCTCACCTGTTCTTCTATAACACTTTTTATACATATTTACTTTATATTATTTATGTCTTACCTGTGTTTATTTGGGAGCTTGACTCTTCCCCTACTAAGCTGTTTATTTTATATACCTTTTCATCATATTCACTAGCAGGTACTTAACATCTGTTAAACAAATGAATGACCAAGTAATATTTCATGTGAAACCTTGGAAATAACAGGGACAAAAAACAGCATACACCTGTGCCTGCTACACAGTAGGCATGTGTTAGTTCTGGGCCTGTTTGTCCTGGGATCCACTCTTCACCCTTCCCCAGTTTGGCGTGTATTTCAGGAGTATTGAACTTTGACTACTGTATTTCCCCAGGAAGCCCTGACGGATGGCTTATGGCTGGGTTCAGACACTAGAAAGACTCATAGGGAGCGAGAACGCAAGGGAATATGTTGTTTGTTCTCACTCCCCACTGCTGCAGCAGGGGCCCCAATAAAGCCTTGCCTGAATTTCTTGTCTTGCCTCTAGTCAATTTCTATTGACTGGGGAAGCCCAAGAACCCTGGTCAGTATCAGATTTATCATGCCCAAGGTGGGGCAGTTGTCCTCTTCTAGGGAGAGGATCTGGGCACCTCCGGGACCACTGAACGCAGCTTCTCCGTGGGTGACAAGTGGCCACCTGAACCTCTTGTTTCAGTGTTACCAGATTTGTTAAGTCTGCTTTCTTGGCCCCTGGAGGCCTCAGTACCCTCATTCAGGCAATGCTTTTCCTCTTCCCCTTTTCTCTCTCCTGATATCTCTCTAGTTCTCCTCTCTCTGTCCTCTCTTACTTCTGTCCTATGCTTCCGAGAGAGTGAACGTCAGGCAGCTACAGCATCACTCCTCTCAGCTTGTGAGGCCATGCTCCCTCTGGCCGGCAATGGCTCACCTTGACGGGTGACAGGCTCGCCTCACACCATGCAGACCCTGGTCCATCAGGCTCTCCCTGATGGGAGATTTATGAGAGTGACAGAGGTTTAAACCTCATTCCATGTAGCGGCTGGAAGTCCTATCTTCCCAGTATTCTCACCTTTATTTTCCTGCTATCTCTTTCTCTATTTCAGTCTTTTCTGTCCCTCCTCCCTTTATCTCTCCCTTGATCCTTATACCTGCACTCCTGTCCCTTTTATCCTGAAAACTTCTTGTTTGTGTCTTTAAGTTTTTATCATTGGTATCTTTGTTTTATGTAGTTTTGTCTGTCCAACTGCTCCTGCACGTCTCTACCAAAATTATGGGCACGGTTGAGCATTTAAATCTTGAAATACAAACACAGCCTACATTGCCTGAGACTCCAGACTTGGGTTACTTGGTGGGATTTTAAAGGACAAAAAGAAAAGAAAAGAGCTTGCATTTTTCCTTCCTCTGCTTTTGCAATGTAACTATTCTTTCTGCCTGAGCTCAAGGAGCTTGCATCTCTCTCCTCTGCCTTTGCAATCTAACTACTCTGCCTGGGCTCTCAGGAACTACCTGATTCATCTGTAGTCCCCCAGACTGAGGGAAAAAAGGGGGGGCCATTTTAAATTCAAGCAGGAAAACTATGAGATCTCTGGTTCTGTCTTTATGTAAAAATTCAGTTGTAAATGAGCTGTATTTAATTAGCTTAAAGGAAACTGAGCACTTATATACATTCTCAGAAATATAAAGGAGGCTCACCAGAATACATTTTGGGTTCATGTGATCTGGGAAATATTCAATATTAAATTATTACCTGGTATTAAAACTAGCTTAACCTTGTGGGTTTAATTAATACAGACCTGTCTTTAGAATCATCAACATTAAGTATACTTTCATTGTAGCTAGGGTTACTGAAAGTAAGTGCATATTGTTTTTGTCATGAAACTTGTCAACAGGGAAAATAACCTGATGTGATTAATTTTTTTAAGTAAATGTAACTGGGATAAGAACTTTTTGGTAAACTCTATAGGAATAATTATGTTTTGGAAACATCCATCTAAAACAGTCCCTCCAAATTTTGGTAACTTTAAAGTAAGTTAAATGATAGGAATTCATTGAGTATCCAGGCCATTTTCAAATAAGATAAAATATTGGGAACATTAATTGCTAAACATTAATTGCTAATTAATTGTTAATTGATAAACAGGTCTAAATTTACCTATTTTTGTCTTCTTGTGAGAGAGAAACTAAAGATGTTTGGTGCCACCTTGAGATGTTCTCTACCAATCTATAGAACGATGATGTAAAAGACAGTTCATGGTTGTTTGAGGAAAGTAGGATGTGTGTTTTCAGAAAAGAAGGTATGAGGAATGGAAATGAATTTTGTTAAAGGAAAAAGATTTATTTTTGTTCTAAAGCTGGTTATTTCTAAATGGAAAGAAAAGGGACAAAGTATGACTACAGAAAGTATCAGAATATTTGCAGAAGAGGAATATTGAGAAAAGAATTTTGTATGTGGTCAGGATTTTCTAAGGTTGAATTAAATTGTATTAGGTAAATGGATTTTATTAAGAGTAGGCTGATGTAAGGCTGGACTTGGATTCTCTCTCTCATAAGAGAACAAAGTTTTCCTGGAATGCTTGCTTTTGATATCAGATTGTGTGAGTTTCTGTGCCTTTAAGTGATCTGTATTTATTTTTGAAATCTTTTTTCACCTTAGCTCAAGGAATAATTGTTTCACAGTGACTCATGGGTCTATCCGACCAGGTGTTTTTAAATTTTTTAATATTTTTGACAGACTTCCCAAATATCAAATTCTAACTAAAGTTATTTTGACCTCCAAGTAACTTTGGGGTCCTTCAAAGGGCCCTTGGAGCATTCCCAAAGAGAGATCCTAAACTAATTGGGTTCATTTGGTATGTTAATTTACATGGGAAACATTGTCCAAACTCGCTATTGCCTGTGTCAGATGGAATCATCAGGCTCTCTCCAATTTTATTGTAGCCGCCAAACAGATAGAGGAAAGGGTTTGGGGTTCTTCTCCTGTCTAGTCTCTCACCTTAATTTATATCCAAAAAAAAAATCCTCTGTGGGAATACTCCCACTTCTAGGCCCTCAGATTCTGACCCCCATGGCATTTTGCATTGCGCCCAACTCCAATTCCTCCAGGAGTTCCTTTTTGCACCTCTAGGACCCCCTTCACTCCAGGCCTTGGCATCCCATGCACTGTTACAGACTACCTATTGGGTTGGCCACTTCCAAGCAGCCCACATCCTAGGCTTTACAGATGCTTGATCTCGAGGAATACACCCCAACATAGGGAAACTTACTATAGGACATAAGCTTTATAGACAACAGACTCCCCCTCAAGGAGAGCCCTGGCAATGCACTGGCACTGGTTCAAAGGTCCCCTATCGGGGACCCCTCGCCTGAGGGACTGGGACCAGAGACGTCTGGTTAAGAATCCATGGGAGAACAGAGGACACTCAAAATCCCATTAGGTAAGAAGGGAATCTGGAGGACACTCTGACCCCCTTCCGACAAAAGCCCGCTGGTAAATGTCTCCGGGACGCCAGACTTCATTTCTAGGAGCGCTCTTGGTTGCATGTCACTCAACATGGAGGCTCCTCTTCTAAGCCAGAAGAAACACTTCTGGAATGTATCCTTAAATATTGGAAATTTTTAAAAATACATGGGCTGAAAAGGGAAAAACTTAACCTCTGTTGTAACACTGCCTGGCCTTTATATAAGTTGGGGGGATGGAGAAAAATGGCCTGAAAAATGGGTCTCTAAATTACAATACCATCTTGCAATTGGATCTTTACTGTCACAAGATGGGGAAATGGACTAAGATTCCATATGGTCAAGCCTTTATGGTCCTTTACCAAAATCCCGCTCTACGTGGCTCCTGTAATCAAAAGCCTGGGGGATCAGAAAGCACTCCCGACATTTTAGATGATCTCTTAACATTTCCCAATTCTCAGGGGGGAAACCAATTTTCCCCTGCTTCTCCAGAGCCACCTGCTTCTCCAGAGCCACCTACTTCCCCAGATCCCTCTGACCAATCCCAAACTCCGCCTCCCTATGTCCCTTTATACCCTCCGATACCCCAGGAGGGAGAAACTAATCCCTCCAGAAGCTATTGCCCTCTTAGGGAAGTAGCAAATGGTGAAGGGACCATCAGAGTACATGTGCCCTTCCTTTTAACCGATTTAGCCCAATGCAAACAGAGACTGGGCCAATTTTCTGAAGACCCTAGTAAGTTTGTTGAAAGGTTTCAGGCCCTAACTCTGGCCTTTGATTTAACTTGGAAGGATGTCGAAATAGTTCTATCTACTTGCTGTAGCCCTGAGGAAAAATAGAGAATTTGGGCAGCAGCCCAGGGGCATGGTGACCAGCTTGCCAGGCAGGGACCAACCTGAAAGTTTTGTTATGGAGGAGACACTGTCCCAAACCAGAAGCCCTGTTGTTATTATAATTCCCGGGAGGGAACAGAAGCTAGGAAGCACATGATCCAATGTGTATTAGAAGGGATGAGAAAGTATATCAAAAAGTTAACTATGAAAAGGTTAAAGGAATGACCCAAGAAGAAAAAAATCTAGCCCTCTTTCAGGGATGGCTTGTGAAGGCTTTTAGAAAACTTACTAACATTGATCCATCCACTCCCGAGGGTAAATCCCTGCTGGGACAACATTTTATCAGCCAGTCCACACCGATATTAGGCGGAAACTCCAAAAGTTACAATTAGGCCCACAAACCCCGATGCCCCAACTCCTAGAGGTGGCCTTTGGGGTATTTAATAATCGAGATCAAGCTGAGGAGGAAGAGAGAACTGGACATGAAAACAAGCAGGCCAGGGCTCAAGCTAAACTGATGGCCATAGCTGTCAGCCATGCCTTGCAACCTCAGGACAACCCAAGGGAGCCAAGGAAGTTTAATCACCCACCTGGAGGTAAAAGCAGCAAGGGGGAATGCTTCAAATGTAAGTCAACCAGCCACTGGGCCCAAAAGTGCCAAAAAGAACTCCCTGGTCCATGCCCAGTCTGCAAACAAATAGGTCATTGGAAGTGGGACTGTCCTCAGTCCCAAAGGGGCAGGGGGCTCCCTCTCCCAAGATGGCTGTGCTGGATGACTGAGGTGGCCCCCGGGGATGCTGGCGGCTCCCCCCAGCGAGATGTCTATCTTCATCCAGAAGCCCCGTGTGGGCTGTTTTTAAATTGATACAGGACCCACTTACTCTGTCCTGATCTCTCATGCTGGGCCTCTTTCCTCCAAAAACTGTACTGTGACTGGTGTTGACGGAAAGTCTCACACCCGTTTCTTCACTGGGCCTCTTACTCGTCAATTTGAACAGTGTTTGACCTCACATGGCTTTTCAGTTTTGCCTGAGTGTCCTACCCCACTTCTGGGGAGAGACTTTCTGGGCTCCCTCAGAGCCATATTACAATTAGGAGGCCCTGAGCAGCCCCTTTTCTTGACTCTAAGACAAATCAGTGGGAAGAGCAAGGTCCTATTCCTAGCCATATTCTACACACAGTAAACCCTGCAGTTTCCGGCAAAGAAATCCCTGGGAAGGCTATAAATGCCCGACCTGTAAACATTAGCCTTAAGCCAGAAGTTGCTTAATGTAACAAGAGACAGCACCCCATAAAGTTGAAAGCAGAAAAGGTTTGCACCCCCTCATAGATAAATTCTTAAAACATGGCCTCTTAGTGCACTGTCAGTCTCCGTGCAATACCCCTATTCTACCAGTTGTTAAGTAAAATGGGGAATATCGAACGGTACAAGACCTCAGAGCAGTAAACGATGCAGGGGTCCCTATACAACCCCTTGTGGACAATCCTTACAAGATATTAGTCCAAATTCCTGGAGATGCCAAATGGTTTACTGTGCTTGACCTCAGGATGCCTTCTTTTGCATCCCAGTTCATCCCTCATCTCAGTATCTGTTTGTCTTCGAGTGAACTAACCCTCACTCGGGCCAAAAATGCAGCAATACACCTGCACAGTATTGCCTCAGGGCTTTCGGGACAGTCCATACTTGTTTGCCTAGGCCCTAGAAAAAGAACTAAGGGAAATACACCTAAAAGAAGGGGCCATTCTACAGTATGTAAAAGACATATTAATATGTAGTCCCACCACGGAGGCCTCAGATCAGAACACCATTGAAGTCTTTAATTTCCTTGGGGCCCAGGGGTACAGGATCTCCCAGAAAAAAAAGCACAAATCTCAAAGCAACAAGTTAAATATCTGGCATACATTATAAACCTTGGAAGCAGACCATTATCTCCAGATAGAAAACAAGCTATATTAGGCCTAAGCACCCCAAAGGAAAAAGAAAATCTTTGTACTTTCTTAGGCATGGCACGATTTTGCAGCATTTGGATTCCAGGATGTGGACTCATGGCTAAGCCTCTATATGAAGGCCCAGATACAGAACCATTACTGTGAACTGGGTAACAAGAAAAGGCTTTTAATAATATCAAACAGGCCCTCACCAGAGCTCCTGCTCCGGGTCTCCCCAGTTTAAAAAAAAAAAACAACATTTATCTTGTACGTAGCTGAAAAACAGGGGACAGCTCTGGGGGTCCTTGTACAAAAGCTAGGAGAAGTTCCTCAGCCTATAGGCTATTTTTCCAAACAACTAGATTCCATGGCCCAAGGTTGGCCGGGCTGCCTCCAGGTAGTAGCTGCCACTGTTTTATTAGTGGAAGAAGCTAACAAGCTTACCTTTGGACAGCCGCTGGAAGTCCAAACCCCCATCAAGTACAAGGGATTCTGGAGATTAAAGGCCACCGCTGGCTAACTGGAGGCCACCTTACTAAATACCAGGCTTTACTCCTTGACTCCCCAGAGCTAACCCTCAAAACTTGCCATACCCTTAATCAGGCTGTACTCATGCCCACTGAAAGCCCAAAACTAACATATTCCTGCCTTGAAACCTTGACCAGCTTTACGCCTGTAGGCCTGACCTAACAGACCAGGCCACAGAAAACTGGGAAGAAGAAGAATGGTTTAATGATGGCAGTAGTTTCATTAAAGATGGAGTCAGGAGGGCAGGGTATGCCACTGTGAGCACTTACAGTGTTATAAAAGCAAAACCTTTGTCACCTAACACTTCAGCCTGAAGGGCTAAACTAATATAACCCTAACTCAAGCTTTAACCTTAGGGGAGGGAAAAATTATAAATATATATACAAACTCAAAATATGTCTTCCTTGTTTTACATGCCCATGCAGCTATCTGGGGGGGAAAAAAAAAAGGAGTTTTAAATGCAAAAATTCCCCTGTAAAATATGGGGCTGAGATATTACATCTCATAGAAGCGGCTCAAAAACCAAAACTAGTAGCAGTCATTCACTGCCATGGGCACTAAAAGGAAAATTCTCAATTTATCCAAGGGAACAACAGGGCAGATTGGGAGGCAACGAAAGCAGCCCTGATGCCCATACCAGGTAGAAACCAATATTGAGAAAAATCAACAACAAGCCACTCAGCTTCAGCAGACAATTAACCACCAATCCTCACTATTCAATATGGGCGGGGAAGTTGAAAACTGGTTCTCCACAAGGTATAAAACAATTTCTGTCAGGAGGTTTTCATTTTCTTATAACCCTTCTCTTTTCAGTCATACTGATTTATGCCATATTTCGTCTAGTACTCTGTTGTCTTCCCTACTGTTGTAAACTTGTGACTAAGACTTTTCGGTCCAAGAAGGAGACAGATCTAGACCTTCCATTCTAAAAATGTTGAAACATGTTAAACTTTAACCCAGAGATTAACAAAAATGTACAGAGATTAACAAAAATGTACACCCAAGCAGAATGGCTTCTTGGCAGGGACGACATCACCTCCCCTGCCTGGTCAACAGTTAAGGAAGCCCTCCCAGAGTTAACCAGGTTCCTTCCCTTTTTAGGCCTTTTAATGGCTATTGTTGTTCTCCATTTTAGCCTTTGTTTAACCTTTTGGTTAAGTTTGTGTCTTTTAGGCTTCAACAGTTTGAAGTAAGGCTCACAATGGCTCAAGGAATTTAGCCCATTCCAGTGGAAAATGGCCCAGGTCCCTACAGGTCCTTGGAAAAGTCAGAGAGGGACTTTTACACCTCTAGGGTAGGCTAGGGTCTGCGGCACCTGTCCAGCAGGAAGAAGTTTCAGAAAAAGACAGCTTCGGCCCCTTACCCCTTAAGAATAAGGGTGTAGAGTCTCTGAGGGGGGAATGAGACAGGCCTGGGACCTGGAACCCTTTGCTGCAGTGCTGCAATGCTTGCACTTGGACACACCTCTCCTTAAGCAACAAAATGCAAAGAAACTGTACGAGACTAAAAATAACGCGCAGTTGGGACAAAATTATGGACTAAAGACACGGAAAACAAAAAACTCAACTGCCACTTCTGAAGAGCTGGGAGCAAAAGCAGGGTACTGAGCATGCCCCCTGCACACAACACCACCTAAGGGGTGGGCAAACCACCTAAGCTACCCCTCTGGACCGACCGCTGGACACACCCCTACCCTCACCCCATATAAGGAACAAGCTCACCCCCCCCTTAGCGAGCAAGCAAGCAGGGGAACCTGTTGTTTGTTCTCGCTCCTCCCTGCTGCAGCAGGGGCCCCAATAAAGACTTGCCTAAAAAGAAAAAAAAAAAAAAAAGAAACACTGATAGAAGATTGGAAGGCAAGAGGAAGAAAGAATCCAGGGTATCCGTTTTCTGCATCTCAATTTCTTCATTTCTCAAATGAGAATAATAGTTATCTCATAGAGTATACTTAAAGATAAATGTGTAAAGAGTTCAAGTAATATAATAATACCTGGCATATAATAACACCTCAGCAAATTAGTTTTTCTCATTATTTAAGTACTTTCTAAAATTTTTCATAATGACTTTATAATCTTTGAAAACTTCTCTGCTAATTGCATTAATTTGAAAATGTTACACAGAAACATACTTCCAGGCTATCATTCCCAACCATGAAAATATTTCCAATTGTATGAATAGAGACAACAGTGATTAATAAGTCTATATATCTACAGTGTGTGATAAATTATAAAAAATGTATTAATCGACAGTTTTAAGATCATATATTTTGGGAACCCTGACCACCAATAATTTAAATAAGTTACTGAAGAAGACCCTAAAGAATCTGGCCTGTGCACTGACATTAATAAAGAAAGATTTAATAGTAAATAAAATATACATACATTTTATTTTTCTAATTTAATCAATCTCAACCCAACAATAAAATTTTACACGCATATTATATACGTATATATGTACATATATATAATATATATGTAACTGTTTATATTTGTTTTGCTCATTTGACAAAATGCTAAATATTTTTCATTGTGTTCTATGATATTCATAAGAAGCTTTATGGTCCTAAACAAATACTTTTTAGAGAGCATCTTTTAGTTAATTGAATTTTTGTAAGGATGGACAGCATTAAATTATATAAAGAAATGTTTTTGACAAAAAAAAATACTGTGTATTACTGATTAATAATGGGGAAATCTAAAGTTAAAACTACAATAAAACATAAGTGAGTCAGGTTAAAGTTGGAAGTTTAGAATATGTAATAAAACTTTTTATCTATATTGGCCTTTAAATCCAGAGAAATTCATCCTGCCCCTCCCCCTTATATCAATTTTTGAACTACTTTGTACATGAAAATAAATGAGCTACAATACGATGAAGATCAGAATATAATATAAAGAAAAATGAAAAATAATTACAGAGAATACCCTTGAATAAACTGTGGAGAAGAAAATCAGAATTTGGCAAAAATCTCTAGCTCCATTTGTGAAGTACCATGTCAAGCCCCAGTATGTATATGTAGAACTCAATGCTTCTACAAAAATAAATCTTAAGACACTGATCTGATAAAAAGAATATCTTGATAAAAAAAGATAATTGTTCATTTTCATATATTCATTAAAAGTGTTCTTTTATATCAAATTCCTAATTAATTCCCAAAATATTTTAAAATGTCTTTTAAAAGAACAATTTAGGAAAGTTTTATGATGACAATTATACTAATTGCTTCATACAACATAGTTAGGTTTAGAAGATAAATGCTTTAAACTGATCATTAAAAAAACTAGTTTCTTGCACCTTATCTCACCCTTTATAATCCACACATCACACTCTACCATATTTATCTTCATTATTTTTCTGTCGATCATTCTAATGCTTAAAAACTCCTTATCTCACACTTCCTGGGTTCTATTTTGTTGCTCCTGACCCCCTCTCCCACCCACCCGCCCACACACACAACTCCAAAGCCCTGCCTTTTTTGCCTGAGTGAAAAGGACTTCCCTCTCTAAACTGTCAGTTGATTTCACTTGGCCTCTGTACCACCCACCCAGAGCCCAGCATTTTCTACTTAGGATTGTTATTTTCCCCTCTCCCCTTCTGGACTGTGAGCTCTGGAAGAGCAAGGGCTTTCTATCACTGCGCCAGTACTTGGTATGGTGCTTGGCACATAGTAGGACCACAATAAATATTTTCAAATGAATGAATATTTGTATATGAAGATGTGGATCCAGATGCCAATTCTGCAGAGGATTGGACAAATCATTTGATTTCAAAAGGCCTTAAACTGTCTTACCTCTAAAGTGGGAAAAATAATAACATCTGTATTTCTTCCTTACAGGGATGTTGTCAAGATTCCATGAGGTCATATATGTGAAAGAAATTTCTTTACTTGAAATGTGTTACACAAATGCTTTTATTATACTTTTTTATATTCCTCCACAATGCTTAATATACAGTACTTTGCACATAGTGCTTTGCATGCAATAAGTATTCAATGAAGCATGCTGAATGATTGAAGACGGAGAAAAAATCCATGTCCATTATCACTGCCATTCTGTCCCCCTTTGAAAACTGTGATGGCTGAATAGCTGCCTTTTTCTCTTCTCTAGACATTAAGCAACCTGACCTTTACTTCAGCAATCTATTCATTGAGTGCTAAGGATTACAAGGCTGCTATGGTTCTGAATTGTTAGTAACTCTTTGATCTAAGTACTAAGTAAAGTACAGTGGTTTAACTGTACACTGTTCTTTCCTTACTTCCCATTCTCACAGTGAACCCAGTGTCAGCTGAAACACCAACCTTACTGAAAAGTATCTCTCATGATTGCATTTTAAGGAGTACATTATCCAAGACTAGAATCTATCCCTTGACTGTGTTTCATTATTCGTCATTAATTACTAACAATTATTCAATAAATTGCACGTTATTTCATTACTCATAAACATAACCCTTCATTATGTCATTACTCATAAACATAACCCTTCATTATGTCATTACTCATAAACATAACTATTTTTCTAAAAATGATTTCAGAAACCATTGTTTTTAATAATTTGGTGTGTAGGTGGTAATTATTTTAAAAATTTACATTTTCTAAAATATGGTTAAATCTGGCACTTATAAATTTGAAAAAAAAACATAAGTCTGATAAGCGAAAAGGAAGAAACTGGATAACTTACACAGTACATATGTAGGGTTTTCCCATAAAATTTATCATGAAACCAAAATGGTAACCATTAAGAAAACAATTATTAATTTCATCTACTCTTTTTTTAAAAGCATATTTGCATCTTATTCTTAGTACAATACTCAACATTTTCACAAAAGAATCATACACACACACACACACACACACACACACACACAAACTCTCCATATTATATTGTATTCAGAAGAGAAAAGTCATACTCAGAGCTTAGGCAAAATTGATTAATATATTAAATATTACAGTATTAATATATTAAAACTATTAATTTATTAATATAAAACTAATATAATTAATTATATTAATTAATTTTATATTAATTTATAATTAATATAAACCTATTAATATATTAAAATTGATTAATATATTAAATATTACAGTATTTTTATTGATACTTATTATGGAACTGCCACACGATTCAGCCAGGCTGACAGGCACAAGGGAAGAGGTAGAAGTGGGAAGCCCACTGAATGGCTGGTCAGATGACGGAAGGCTGTGTGTCTGAGTATCAACCCTTCAACCAAACTAGTTAGAAATAAAAATAAAGTGCAAATTCTAATGACCTCTGTGCCTGGCATTATACCAACTGGTTTTACATCAATGCTAACAATCAGGCTGTGAAGTATTTTACTTAGTCTCATATTATAGATAAAGAAACAGAAGCTTTGAGAAGTTAAATAACTTGTCCTGGGTCCCAAAGCTAGTGAAGGGGTATGTCTAAAACCAGAACTTCTGTGTTTAACTACCATCCTATATATTAGTTAGTAGTTAAACTAACAGATCGGTTTAGATTAGAGCAAAGCGGAACTGTGTTTCACCAGGGGATGAATCATGAATGTGAATATTTTAGATCTTAATTCTCATCTGCAAGCCCTGGTTCAGCACTCCAGGTCCAGGACCAAGTCTGACATTAATTTGGGGAGATGTAAAGCATACTCAAAAGAGCTTAATTTACCCTGCCATTTGAAGGGTCCTGACTGTACGTCTTACCCTAACAGCCAAGCTTCTATCTTGTGCTTGGCAGTAAATCTCTACCTTGAACCCCAGTTCTGATAACTAAGTCCCTGTTATGCCCCCTTGTTGCTGGTCAAAATATTCTGCCCAGGATCTCAATGTTGATCACATTCCAGGGCTGCAGTGCTGCCCTTGGACATCAGGCTTAAGGCATGGTCCTTCCTCTAATTGTGCCATCTCTAACTTAATAGGTCCAACTCTCTTGACCCGGATACTCTTTTTTCTTACCTACTTGGCTTTTAGACCATTAAAGTTATTTATACTTTGACCTACCTAGGTCACAGTATATTGCTATCTATCACTGTGCTCTCTGATCATCTTTCATGCCTCTCAATTAAACAAGGACAGGCTTAGCCACACCCATTAGTGACAATAAGATACTGGTTTTAGTGTTGGTAATTTATTTAAATGGTCTGATCTATGTGGGGAAAATGAAAATGCAGTCCCTCTCCTCTCACTATAAACTTTAGTTATTGGTGGTTTAAAAGATAAATTACTGCATTGAAACTATTTTGCTAATTTTCTTGTTAGTCTGAAAGACATTTACCAAGGAGTGCCATCTAGGCACTCAGATGAGAATTTATTTTTTAATTAAACCCCAAATATGATCTGGATGATTTTAATGTGTTCTAAGTAGAAAGGGATTTTTTAACCCTCTACTCTTTACATTTTTAGTTTTGTTTTGGTTTGTTTTTGTTGTTATTGTTTTTGGCTAGTGGCAAGGGAGGTAAAGGGGTTGGTGGAAGACTACTGAGAAATGATATCCTTTGATGAAATAACTTTGTGCTCAATAAGCAACTGAATGCGCTATTGTGAGCATTCCAGGGCATGACCTGAAGACAAAGTAACACATAAGAGCATGAATATGATGGTTCTAGAGACATGGTTAGAATATGCAAACCTTTTACACATTTCTTGGCCTAGCTCTGAAATTTATTCAGCTTGGAGAAGGATATAAATGCAAAATAAAACAATCCTCTTAGGAAACAATTCTCTCTGTCTCTCCGGTCAAAAATTTCTTGGGTATTTTAAATCTTAGCATGATACTATAGAAATGGAGAAAGTAAGCAAGCATTGAATGGAAAAAATACCTAGTCTAAAATTAATTTTATGACATATGTGAGCTATCTCAGTTCTCAAATCCTTCCCACAATCATACTCACATTTTCTCATCTCTAATGAAAGCAGTCAAAGTTCTGGAGATAACGTTGAAAGACTCTAATTGCCTTTATGGGAGCATTTTCATGAGATGATGAAAAAAATCAGGAGTTATACCTTAAACTGGAATTTTGTCTTTCATATAAAAGACACAAAAATCCACTTTTTTAAAAAATGTGATAAAGGCAGGTAATAGGTGCAGTTCTATTCAAGCACTCCGGTTACCAAAAGTTAAATAAACTAATACTAATATCACCTCAGAAATTTAAAAGAGTGGATTTAAATAGATTTCAGCTATTGAAAAATGTCCATGAACATGTAGCCTCCTTCTCAGAAAAATAAGGTGGAACTCCAACACACTTTGATGTAATTTGTACATTGGAAACTGACCACTGATGGTTAACTCCATGATAATGATTGGTTACTATCACTGGTTCACAAATTAATTCTTTCTGTAACATTCTGTAAGCTCCTGCACTCTGTGTACCTACAACACACACACACACACACACACACACACACACACACACACAAACAAACCCAGACCCCTGCTGTTTCATCCTGTTGGAAATGTTGCAACTAACACTGGTTCAAAATCCCCAGACTTTAAACAATTATATTTATTGAACACCTTCCAAGTGACAAATATTCTTGAGTTACATAAGTTATGTTTAATACTCCCAAGAATCTATACGGTGGCTATACTTATTTTCATTTTACAAATATGGAAACAAGGGCACAGAATGAATAGCTTTGCACAAGATAACACATTTGGAATTTGCATCCACATAAATGACACTGATTATACCTGAAATAGAAAATGATTTACCTGCCTTATCTACTTGTACTTCCAAAGCTGTCTGATTATGAGCCTATCCAAGAGCATCTGCCAAGAATCAGACTGAGTGTGTCATTCCCCACACCTGGACTCGATCTGTGAACATCTGATCCTATTCCACTGCCCATCCATGACCCAGATTATCAGTATTCCCCATATTGTCTCTGGATTGGTGCCCTTTTCACCTGCTCAATCAGTGCCTAGCAGAGTCCCTGCCGTATAGTAGGTACTTGATAAATATTTGTTCAATGAGTCAATAAATAAATTAGTGCTCTATGGCTAACCCCAGCTACATGGAGGAGAGAGGGGCAGTGGAAAGAAAATGTTAACCCAATTGTGTATGTCATCCTTTGAAACCCAAACTAATTTTCACACTCTGCGAAGCCCTTCCTTAGCCACCAAGCAGTGTCATGCAGAATTTCCTCTGTTCCTTGTACAGTTTTATACCATCAGAGTGTTTAACCATCTCTGTCTCTCACTAGAGAGCAGTGTTCCCAGGGCCTGGAACGTAGTAGGATGCTCAACCACTGTTAAATGAATGGGGGATGATGAGAGAAATGCCTATATTTCATCAGAGGCAGCAGCAATTGGCGAATTGTCCAAGAGATGGAATAAGCTTAGACCAGAGGGAGTCTAGGGAGCCATCTGGGACCTTAAGAATTAGAAAGTTTTTATAAAGCAGAGGACATCAATGTCAAATATAGCACTGAAGAGAAAGAGACTGAGCACTAAGAAAGAACAGGGGAGCAAGAACCATGCCTCGTATGTTCACCTCTTATCTCCAGGACCCAGCCCTGAGTCAGCATTTGTTAGCCATTCATTACATGTTTATTAAATGACCACCAAGTGAGTGCACCGGTGACTTCTGTAATAACAGTGTCAGTGGAATTTGCAATATTAGAGTCAGTGGATAAATAAATGGATTTTGATCAAGAACAGAATGGTGAGGCAAAGTATGTATTCTCCCTCACCCACTATGCCTAGAAAATCAATAAATAGGGGTTGGTTAACAGATTTACATCTGCTCCTTTCTGAAGTGTGCATCTCTCTTTGAAAAAAGACACTGACCACTCTGAACAATGATGTAGGCCATAGAGAACAGTTCCTAAGTAAAGGGGATAACAAGTCAGATTTATAATTTAGTCTAGTGCTTCCCAAGCATTTTTAGAGTATGACACAAATAAGAAATTATAATCTCTATATCATATATTAAGGCCAAAGACAATGTTACTTACAGCTGGACACTGAAAGTCATAGCCCAGGAGATTATATATCCCAGGCACCGCAATGGATAAAGCAAATCTGTAATCCATGCTCATCATGCAAGCTGGGAAACACCAGTTTGGTAAAAAGTTGGGGGAACTGGCCAATCTGTCAGACAGGCCTTTTTAAGTGTAAGACACAAATATATTACAAAGTTTAAAAAAAAAAAAAAACTTTGCATTTACCTGTTATTGTAGATCAGGGGTCCCCAATGCCCGGGCCACGGACTGGTAGCACAGAGCAGGAGGCGAGCAGCGGGTGAATGGCAAAGCTTCATCTGCCGCTCCCCATCGCTCCCCATTGTTCACATTATCGCCTGAACCATCCCCCCACCCCACCCCCGCATCCATGGAAAAACTGTCTTCCATGAAACCGGTCCCTGGTGCCAAAAAGGTTGGGGACTGCTATCATAGATTGCCAGGGAACCACAATATTTGAACAGAACTGGATTGATTTTATCCAGGATTATTAAATCTTCTTTGGCCTTCCTTCACTTTATACTCTGAAAACCACGTTCTCTAAAGTCTTACTGGCCCATACTCTGGTTCTTAGAGTCTCATTTAAACATCTTTGTTCTCTCTTTTTTTTTAATAGATCTTTATAGATCTATTTAATAGATCTTTATTGGAGTATAATTGCTTCACAAGACTGTGTTAGTTTCTGTTGTACACCAAAGTGAATCAGCCATATGCATACATATGTCCCCATATCCCCTTCCTCTAGAGCCTCCCTCCCACCCTCCCTATTCCACCCCTCTAGGTCATCTCAAAGCACCGAGCTGATCTCCCTGTGCTATGCTGCTGCTTCCCACTAGTTACCTATTTTACATTCGGTAATGTATATAGGTCGATGCTACTCTCACTTTGCCCCAGCTTCCCCCTCCCACCCCGTGTCCTCAGGTCCATCCTCTATGTCTACGTCTTTATTCCTGCCCTGCCCCTAGGTTCATCAGTACCATTCTTTGTTCTCTTGGTAGATGTTTTTAAAATTTTCATTACAGAAAATTTCAAACATATTCCACCACAGAGACAGACTACTATAATGAACCTCAATCACCAGCTTCAAAAATTATTAACTCGTGACCAATCTTACTCCACCATTTTATTTCCTCCCTTTCAGACATCGTATTATCTGCAAGTACTTCATTATACCTCTCTAAAAGTTAGGTATTCTTTTTAAAATGACCACATACTATTATCACATCTTTTAAAATATCATTTATGATAATTCCTTAATATCATCAGACAGTTCTAGTCATATTTTCTAAATTTTTCATAATTTTTATAATTTGCAGCAAGATCCTAACATAATCTAGACATCACAACTGGTTAGTATACTAATGTGTCTCTGAAGTCTCTTTAGTCTATTTTTTTTTTTTATTCTTTCAGTTCTTTGTTAAAGGTACCTTTTCTCTAGCAGGGTTTCTCCCCATAACCCAGAATATGCTGATTGTATTCCTATAGCCGGATTCAACATGTTCCTAGGCTGTATTTCCAGGAAATGAGTAGTCACATCTAGAGCTCATTATGATGTACATGTTATTGCTGTTGGTAGTTTTACCTAACCTGGTCATATTTTGGAATTCATACTTCATCAGCTAGTTTTGTTACAGGTATTTTCTATAGGTTTGGGGCCTTGCTATCCTAGCTGCTTTTTTGTTTTTTTTATGGTGAATTCAGGAAAATTTTTAAACTAGCTATCATCATTACCACATTCTAAAAATATTTCTTAACATTGACTTTATTTTTTAAAGTTTCAAGAGATATTGCTTTAGTATTTATTTTGAGTTTGAGTATGTTAATGACAGTTCTCTCATCTTAGATTTCCTCTAACTTACATGACATATGGATGCATATTAAAGGAAAAGCATGCTCGGGGATGCTTGGTGTTGACAAATTATTTTCATTATAATTTTTCTTATATTTATGTAACACTAAACAGGAATGAAATCCTTTGAATTTCGCTCTCATAGAATCTTAAAAATAAAACAATTTACAAAATAAATAAAAAGAAAATTGTCAGGGTTTAAAATGCTCAGTAATGATTAATTTCTCTCCCTCCCAAAGTGGAAACCAATCAAGAGAAAGAGACAGACAGATGGAAATCAAAACATCATCTTTCATACTGATAAGGCAGCTAAAGAACAGGGCTCAGTGTTAGGATAGGCATTCCTTGCCCTCGCCCTTCCAAGTCCAGACCTCGGGACAACATACTTGTACAAAGTTTGGGTCTACTGAGCAGCCACAACATATAATGAATCAGTGCTTATTATCCTTCAACAAGGTAATTCACTCCACCTCTGTGGACAAGAATGAGGGTTGGAACAAGATGTCAGGAGTGTTTCTTTAATGGGCATGTATCCACACAGAAATAGGGAGAGGGGAGAAATTTCCTCTCACTGAAATTACAAAACAATTACCAATCAATTTAACTACATTAAGTTAATGTGATATATAATGTTTTTCTAAAACTGAGTGAACTAGTAGAAAGCTGTATTTGTCTACAGTATTTATATGTTTTATGTCAGTTGCTACTGGCTTGATTATTATTGCTTTGAGCATATTTTGATCATTGATTAATTTTCATTATTTTCCCTTTTTAATGACAAACTCCTTTGGACAACCAATTGGTCACTTTCTGTGACAGAGAACATATTAGTATACCAAAATGCAATACCAATGTTTCTTAAATATTGCTTACGAAAATATCTTCACTGAACTGCAAAGCATAAAGAAAGAAATGTTGCAATTAGTACAAAGATAGAATCCACACAATCTCCCAGCACATTCATATGCAAGATAAACATCCTATGGTACATATTCTTTTGTATTTGACATCCCTATAGCAGTGTCCTGTGATGATTCAATTCTCGCAACTCTTCTCAATTTAAACTAGGGCAAAACTTTTGCATTAATTATGGTGATGTCAGTTGACTATCACTTTGTTCCAATGTAAATGTAAAGTCAACAGAAAATCAGCATCCAGATAATCTAGAATATTTTATGTCAATTACTTTACATCATCAAATAGAAAATCTAAACATTCTCCTTATATTCATGGATAATGAAAACTAAGTTGTCAAGCTTCCAGGTATCTGTAGATGCCAGTTTCAGAAGTACTGGGCAGAGAAGGGGAATACACAAATATCTGAGGTTGAATACATGGATGACAAAATGCGGTAATACAGCAAGTGATAAAATTCAAACATATCCAGAGAAAACTAAGAATTCACATACTACCAAAGGCAAACATCTCTAAAATGGGAGCAAAAGGCTCTCTCTTCCCATCCCGTTCAAAAATGGTCTACTACGGAATAGGGATTGTTAAGTAATGGAAGGGAGGCTGAAGAGAACAAAGATAAGGACATATACAAAATCTACTGTAGAGTTATTGAATCAGTCCAGAGACATTGCACAGTCTAATCTCAACAGGAGATGAGAAGTTTGTTCAGTCTTCTCAAGGATGAACTGGTCTCTTTTTGTCTGTAGGTCACTGTGTGATTCTAAGGGACCACAGTTACAGCATCATGATGGCAGGAACATAGATTATCTTCACAAATGTTCCAGACCAGAATCCAGAGCTTAACTGCATCACCTATCTCTCATTTCCTCTGTTAACAGGTTGTTTGGCAAACAAAATCAGGGCCACAGGAATGGTCCATTGCCATTCTGTGGTAAATTCTCTGTCCTTCTGTTAACAAAATTGCTAGTCTTTTAAATGTTAAAATGGCCAGTCCTGAAGTCTGATTTGCTAACCAGATGATATAGGCCAAAAGAAGAGAATTCTGTATACAGGCTGGTAAGAAGGGCCACATGTTTGTATGAGAGAAGGATGAAAAAAACTACAAAATTAAGCCTAAATGTTATAACAATGCTTCTAAACTTCTTATTCTTCTATACTACATTTAATCAACATTGTCACATTTTATCCAAGATAATGAAATGTTTCCAAGTAAATGTAATCCCCAACATGTCATCAAGCTATATTTCAAAAGTTTGTAAATCAGTTACTTGGAACTTGTAGCCAGATAACCCTCACAGCTGCTTAGAACTCAGATATAATTTCTCATATAAAAAAAGCTTATAAGGGCTTCCCTGGTGACGCAGTGGTTGAGAGTCCGCCTAACAATGCAGGGGACACGGGTTCGTGCCCCGGTCGGGGAGGATCCCACATGCCGCTGAGCGGCTGGGCCCGTGAGCCATGGTCGCTGAGCCTGCGCGTCCGGAGCCTGTACCCCGCAACGGGAGAGGCCACAGCAGTGAGAAGCCCGCGTAACGCAAAAAAAAAGAAAAAAAAAAAAAAAGCTTATAAATCATGTAGGTACAATGATATTATTAGAATTACCATTCAGCTTCATGTGGATAAAAGAGACTTATGTGGACCTAACCACCATTTATAACAAGAAAGTGGCAAGGAATAAACACTGATTATATGAATTTGAATGTTCACAGCTGGACTGAACTCATTTTTAACACATTCAAAGAGGTTATCGGTGATTACAATGAGTTGCCCTAAAACTTAAAGTTGCCATCTGAGAATGAAACTTCAGAAGGAAACCAGAAATAACGAAATTAATTCTCAGTAGAAATAACACACTCCAAGAGGTATATACCTGAGTCTACTTGGACACTTTCAAGTCTAAGCAAAATAACTAATGTACAAAGCCAGGAAAATATGTCTGAAAACAAAAGAAATAAAATAGATATGGGTATTATGAAACTGCCTGCAGGAAGAGAATGCGGTCTGTGTGAAGTCTCAAGAAAAGGGGTAGTCATAGGTCAGGTCCTTGCAAGCTTTTGTAAAATACCACCAATGGCAAAGAAATACTGAGTTTGCAAGGCACAAATATCTGGTCACTAAAATAACTGACTTCAAATATTCATTTACTCCAAAAATATCTCTTGAGTGTGTATGACGTTCTCAATGGTGTTTTAGGCAACAGGGACAGTTTAGTGATTAAACGGGATAAAAATTACATTCTAGGTGGAATAGAAAGAAAATAAACAACAAAAAACGAAAATATTTGGCTACGTTTGATGATAAGCAATCCTATTGGGGAAAAAATAGAGAAAAGAAGGAGAATAACGAAGAGGTAGAGGGGTATAATTCTAAATAGGTTGATTAGGGAATTCTAAATAGGTCTAACAGAGAAGGTGACTTAAAATTAAACCTGCTGATGGTAAGAGGAGCAATGTGGATACCAGTTGCAAGAAACAAAGAATGAAGAAAACAGAAATGCTAAGGCATTGGGGTAAAAGCATGCCTGGTGTGTTTGAGAAATAGCAAGGACACCACTATGTCTGGAATGCTTGCATCAGGAAAAAAGAAGCAACTGAGGCTAGTCTATGTAGGCCCTTATAGACTATCTTCAGGAGTTTGGCTCTTACTCAGGGTCAAATGGAAAATCACTGCAGAGGGTTAATATGATCTGACTTGCATTTTAACAGCATTACTTTGGGTACTCCGTCAACATTAAACTGGGGGGAGGAGTGTGTGCAGGTTGTAAGGGACAAAGCAGAGAAAACAGATAGGGAGCTACAATATTCCAGGCACAAAATAATAATGACAAGCACCGTTAATGGTGACAAGCCTGGTGGCAGTGGAAATGATGACAAGACGTTGGATGATTTTGATGGTCGAACTGACAGAATTTCCTGAGAGATTGGGTGCTATGCAAAAGAAAGTGAGACATCAAGGATGCCTCCAAGATATTTAGCATGATCCACTGACAAGGCAGGGCTGCAGTTATCTGAGGTGGGGCAACTTGGGAAGAATATATTTGTGAGACTGACAGAGTTCACAAGACTGTTCTGTGGCTGAGGCAAACAAACACTTAAAAATCTCCATCTGCCTGTGTGTTGATTCTATGCTCACCAGGAAAGCTTTCAATCATTAATGCAATCCACCCAATGGTATTAGGGAGACAGTACCCAGGATAACAAATGTGAGTATTTTAGTCATAATAAAGTTTATCTTCTATCACTTTACAAGAGGGTGTTCCATCTACACCCTCGCTTGAGAAGTCTGAAATCATTCTCATATTCATTTCTCTATATATAATATGTCTCATATTCTCTGACTGCTTTTAAGTATTTATGTTTATCGCTAGACTTTGGCAATTTAATTTTGATGTGTGTGTGTGTGTTTTTCTTGTGTTTATCCTATATAAATTAAACAAAATAAATTTATTATTAAAATCTTAGCAACTACAAAAATTTCAAACCCAGATGGCTTCACTGAAGATTTCTATCAAATATTTATGTAAAATATAATACTAATGCGACATAAACTCTTTTAGATATGTGAAGATGAGGGACTACTTCCAACACATTTTATGAGGCCAGCATAACTCGGATACCTTAGCCAGACAAAGAAAGAAACAAGAAAACTACAGATCAGGGCTTCCCTGGTGGCGCGGTGGTTGAGAGTCCGCCTCCCGATGCGGGGGACACGGGTTTGTGCCCCGTTCCGGGAGGGTCCCACATGCCGCGGAGCGGCTGGGCCCGTGAGCCATGGCCGCTGAGCCTGCGCGTCCGGAGCCTGTGCTCCGCGGTGGGGGAGGCCACGGCAGTGAGAGGCCCGCGTACAGCAAAAAAAAAAAAAAAAAAAGAAAACTACAGATCAATATCCTTCATGAATATAGATACAAAAAACTCAAGATATTTCTGGAAATAGAATCCAGCAATATACAAAAAGGGGTACTACACCATAACCAAAAAGGTTTTATCCCAGAAATGTAAGGTTAGTTTCACATTCAAAAATCAATCAATGTAATTCACCACATTAATAAAATAAGATATATATTATCATCTCAATAGACACTGGAAAAAGGATACCTGATTTTAAAATGTTTTAAAACAATCAGAAAACTAGCAACAGAAGACGTACTTATCAAAACTCCTTCTAATGATGAAAGAGTGAATAATTTCCCCTTAATATTCAGTAAAGTAAGTAAGGATTCCAATCTCACCACTTCTATTCAACAGTATAATAGTAATCCTAGCCATTGCAGCAGGTGAGAAAAGGAAATAAAAGATATACAGACTAGAAAGAAATAATTAAATTCCTAAATAATTTAGAAAAAAATGCTTATATAACAAATAAGTTTAATAAGATCTCAAGATTTAAAGCCAATATTTAAACATCAAGTTTATTTTTATATACTAGCAACAAACAATTAGAAATGCTTTTTAAAATATGAAGAAAGAAAAGGAAAAAAGAAAAATAATAATAAAATAGTATCTAAAACCATGAATTATTCATTGATAAATTGAACAATTTATGCGTAGACTTGTACAATGAAAGCTACAAAGCACTGGGGGAAGAAATTTAAAAAGACCTAAATAAGTGCAAAAACATACTATGTTAATGGAATACAAGACCAAAATTGTTCAGATGTAAGTTCTTCCCAAATTGACCTACAGATTCAACTCAATCACAATTTAAATCTCAGCAAACTCTTTTGCAGACTTTGACAATATGATTCTAAAATATGTGTGAAAATGCAAAAAAAAAACCAAAAGCTAGACTATGTATGAAAATGCAAAGAAAAAACAAATTTAAAAAAAAAAAACATATGAAGGAATTATACTGTTGGACTGCAAATTTTACCATAGAACTACTGTAGTCAATACAGTGTGGTACTGGCATAAGGATAAAACATAGATTAATGGAACAGATCAGAATATCCTTAAATAGACAAGGCATACATAGTCTATTGATGTTCAACAAAATGCCCAAGGTAACTCTATGGAACAAAGAAAGTCTTTTCAACTAGTAGTGCTAGAACAATTCAGTGTCCACATGTGAGGGGAGGGGTGGATTCATATTCATATCCAGATAAACCTCAATCTTTATCTCACCCTATACAGAAAAATTAACCTGAAATGGATCACAGACCCAAATGTAAAAGCTAACTCTCTAAAACTTATAGAATAAAATATGGGAGAAAATATCTGTTATCTGGGCAAAAAATTATTAGATTGAACAGAAAATCACTGTTTAAGAAAAACTGTTAAATTGGACTTCACCAAATTTTAAAAGTTCTTCTCTTTGAAACACATAATTAACAAAATGCCAAGGCAAGACACAGACTAGGAGAAAGCATTATAATACATGTAGATGACAATGGATCTTTTTCCAAAAAAAGCAAAACAAAACAAATTATATGTATATACATATATGTACATACACATACATATATATATACCATATGTATGTACGTACAAACATACATACCTACACACACTCTTACAACTCAGTTATAAGAAGACAAAAAAAGCCTACTTTTTTACTTTGGTGTTTGTCTGTTTGGTTTTGGTTTTTTGGCCATGCTGCACGGCTTGTGCGATCTTAGTTCCCTGACCAGGGATTGAACCAGGGCCGTCGGCAGTGAAAGCGCCAAGTCCTAACCACTGGACCACCAGGGAATTCCCAAAAACCTACATTTTTAAATGAACAAAATACTTGAACAACACATCAAAAAAAGATATACAAATGGCCAGTAAGCAGATCAAAAGCTTATCTTTCACCATCAGGGAAATGTTAACTAAAACCAAAAAGATATACCATACCAAATTCACTGCAATAGTTAAAAGTAGAAAGACTGATAATGCCAAGTGTTAGTAACGATGTGGGGCAACTGAAACCCTCACATGCCACTGGTTGGTGGGAATGTAAATGTTAAAACCACTTTGGAAAACAGTTCGGAGGTTTCCTATATAGTTAAACATACAGTAGTAACATAGGACTCAGCAACTCCACTTCTATGGATTTATCAAGTGTGCCAGTTACCAGTTTATCGACTCCCAGCTCCATATTCACATTTCATTGTCTGCTCTGTGATAATGGAGCTTAACCCTGTAAATATTTCTCCTCTGCCAGAGAGCACAACATAAGGCTTTGTAGTAGAGGGTTCTGGAAAAACAGTGGAGAAAGAAGAGGTTTCTCTTTCTGGTGCTGGGTGTACTCCTCATGTCAGGCTCCTGAAGTACACACAATGCTTCCCTGAGGTGCCCAGGGGTCAAAAGCATATGGCACCTTCTTGTGAGCAGCTTCATGTAGCACTTTGTAGTAGAATGCCACTGTCAAGGCACCTCACTGTGAACAGATTCCCCCAGGACCCATATAGTTGCTTCCCTAGCAGTGCCACCTGCTAAGCACCTTCCCTTGAACAGCTTTCCCTGGCAGCAGACAAAAGTATCACTGGCAAGGCGACTCCACTTGACCAGCTTCCCTCAGCACCCCCTTAGGATGCTTCCCTGTTGAGTGCCACTGCATGCCCGTCTTGGTGAACATCTTCTTCCCTTGATACCCCAGACAGTGATTTCCCATTGAGTGTGGCCATCTAGGCACCTACCCTTGAACAGCTTCCCAGCCCCCCTTGGGTATCTTTGCAGTGAGTTCCAGAGTACAGCATCTCCCTGTGGACACTGCCCTCCCTCTCCAGCACTCCTGAAGGCAGATATCAGGCACCTCATGGATAGTCTCCACCTTCCGTTGAGCCACGAACATACCCTCTCAAATGAGCCCTGGATCTCAGCTCAGGAAGGGGAATGGCCCCCTCCGTGGGTGCTCTGTCTCAATCCTAGGGGCAATGGCTGCTCCCTATTATGCTAATCCTGTATTCCTTAGAATTTTCTTTACCTCTTAATAGCCAAGTTCCCATTACCCCAATCCTCTAATAATAATCTCCTAGTAATAATTACCTGCTCTTTTTGTGATTTTAACAATATTTCTCCATGTTCAAATTACTGTGTGGTTTCTATCTCTTGATTGAACCCTGACTAGTATCTCAAGACAAACGAAAACTTACATCCACAAAAAGACTTGTACATAAATATTCAGGGTAGTTTCATTTATGATAGCTAAGAGTTGGAAACAACTCAAATATTCATCATCAGGGAAGTGGTTAAACGATTTATAGTATATCAATACAATAAAATACTGTCAGCAATAAAAATGAACGAACTAATGATATGTGAAATGACATGAATGAATCTCAGAAATATTTTGTTGAACAAGAGAACCACCCACAAAGGAGTATATATTACATGATCCCATTGATATGAAACTTAAGAAAGAAAATTTAATCTATGGTGAGAGAAAGCCTGTCAGTGGTTGCCTGACGCTGAGAGTAGGGCATGAGAAGGGACTGGAACTTGGCATGAGGGACTCTGAGGAATAATGGAAAGTTCTACACGTTAATGGTGGTTGATTTTTCACAGTTCTATATATTTGTAAAATTCATCACACTGCACCTTAAAAACTAGTCAATTTTACTGTTTAAAAATTATACCTCATAGTTGATTTAAAAATTAAGGAGTTCACAAATTGATTAATAATACATTAGTCCCTGTTCATTCAATTTTGGTGACGTTGTCCCCCTGAGCTTACTCAACTCTTAATATACTGACAAAACTGAGTTTCCAGATATTCAAAACTAAGGACTTGGTACTGCATGATGATTTTATACTAAAGAAGTTCCATTTGCTAGACTTTCCTTTGATACTCTCTCTTTCTGAGTTCTCTCTGTGCTACGATTACATTAAGGTGGGAATGACAATAAAGCAGGGACAGTGAATGCAGCTGTGTCACTCACATACAGGCTACCGAGACTGTAGAAAAGCATGGTACCTCACCAAGGCCCCACACTTTAGAGATGTCCAATCTGCTCCAGTCAGACAGTAATTCAGAGACATCCAGTAAGGAGGAAGGCTAAGAAAAGGACCCATGGTTGACAAAACAATAGTTTTAAACAAAATGATAATTTTATTCCTCTCCTGGTTAAAAACACTTAACGACTTCATAACTCTCCCTAAATTAAATTAAATTGAAGCTCTTCATCCCAGCATTCAGGGCCCTCCACGGCGCATCCCAAATATTTCTCCTTTCTACAGCTTACCTCCCTATGCCACAACCAAACTGGACTATTTCTCTGTGTCCAAGCATGTCCTATGGTTCCTCACCTCAAGGTTCATTCTCTAAAATCTCACAATCCTTCCCTATATCCATTTGTTGAAATATAATTTATCAAAGCTTTAAATATTCAACCAAGTCTCCTGATGCTGTTGTCAGTCCTGACAAGCTTTGAAGAGTGCAGAGCTCATGGAAAGAGGCCAGTCTCTCCTCATCTTGTGCTTTTTTCTTTCTGGAACTAAGTAAGAGAGGCTCCCAGAGACTTGTTCATACAGATTAAGAAGTCCTAACATCCACCCTGGCTGGATAGAGAGAGAACATGCAGGCCAGCTTGAGTGCCATCATGGAGTTGCCAAGACGATGCAGAAAAAAGACCCCAAAGTTATAGGGATAGGTGACCACAGAGCCTGAGGCCCTTTTCTGGAAAAGAGATTTCTGAAGCCAGAAAGCCCACTGAAGTGGCCAGACCAGCAAGGCTTAAAGACACTATAGTACAGTGCATTTTGAAGAACAAGAAGAGAACTCTCTTCTTAACATTCTAAGCCCACCAGAAGGCACAGAAGAGAACCTTGAGGGTTCTCGTGAATTCTTCCAATGGCACACCCATCCAGAGAAGGGAGATGCAGAGCTCAAGAAAGATTTGACTTCCCCAGTCTAAGGGGTCCCTGGGGACAAAGGGAGCAGGCATAAAGCTAACCATTACATAAAAAAGACCATATGCACAGCACCTGTGTGGACATCCCTGCACACTAACAGGCCACCAGGATCAGCCATATCCAAGATGGACTACAGTGACAGCAAAGGCACTTTCCAGCATCACCAACATAAAACCAGCTATACTACAGATCTCTGTCTTCCTCCATTCTGCCCACCTTTCCCCAAACCAAAAGAGCTTAACCTTGATGAATAAAGTGGTGAAGGTATCTCTGAGGCAGATGTGCCTCACCCCTACAATAACGTCAGGGTTACAGCTCTAGCCCACCGTATATAAGGAGGGGGCCTTGATTCAGATATGAGAATGAAGTCTTAAACTAGACTAAACTAAGTTTTAGTAGCTGAAAATGATTAAAAAGTTATAGAATCTATCCAGGTTATTGTCAAGGGATGCTAACAGGGGTTTCACACAGCACAGTTAAATATTTAGACTTGAAAAAATAAAGGTATTTCATATTTATAGTGTAATGAATGTATATACCTCAACAAATCATTTACAAGTGTTGACAACTGTGGAAAGAAGTACGTCATATAAAACTCACCTCTGAAAACTGCCAAAGATGCTATGTTGGAGGTTCTGTTGGATGCTGAGATATTTATTATCCAGAGAAAGATAAATTGTTTGTAATACTAATTAAAGAGTCTGTCATGTCATAGAAACCCAGAACACAGAAATGATAGGTGGAGGGGCCCCTTAGCCAGATGGGGGGGTGAGCAGAATTCTCCATGGCAATTACAAATTCAACAGCTAGGATTGTCTGGGCCTATGGTTAACACTGCGGATGTCAAACTACAGTCCATTGAAGTGATACAAACTTAAGAACAACTACTCCAAAACAGAGTTGCTTTACAAATCACTTTCACCTCATAATTCCTTAACAATTCTATAATGAAAACAACTGGTCCATTCTTCTGCTTATGATTCTGGAAAGCTGTCCAACTGGTCACACCATCTTTTATAAAATATATATATATATATATATATATATATATTTTTTTTTTTTTTTTTTTTTTTGCTGTACACAGGCCTCTCACTGCTGTGGCCTCTCCCGTTGCGGAGCACAGGCTCCGGACGCGCAGGCTCAGAGGCCATGGCTCACAGGCCCAGCCACTCCGTGGCATGTGGGATCTTCCCGGACCGGGGCACGAACCCGCGTCCCCTGCACCAGCAGGCGGACTCTCAACCACTGAGCCACCAGGGAAGCCCTAAAGTATTTTTTTACTGAAGTATAGTTGATTTACAATGTTTCAGGTGTACAGCAAAGTGACTCAGTCACATATATATATATAGATAGATAGAGATATAGATAGATAGAGATATAGATATAGATATAGATATATAGAGAATATATATATATATTCTTTTTCAGATTGTTTTCCATGATAGGCTATGAAAAGATATTGAATATAGTTCCCTGTACTACAGAGTAGGTCCTTGATGTTTATCTATTTTATATATAGTAGTGTGCATCTGTAAACCCAAATTCCCAATTTATCCCTCCCTCCCTTTTACCCTTTGGTAACCATAAGTTTGCTTTCTATTCTAGTTTTGTAAACAAGTTCATTTGTATCATATTTTAGATTTCACATATAAGTGATATATGATACTTGTCTTTCTCTATCTGACTTATTTGACTTAGTATGATAATCTCTAGGTCCATCCATGTTGCTGCAAATGGCATTATTTCATTCTTTTTTATGGCTGAGTAATATTCCATTGTATATATATATACCACAACTTCTTTCTGACTTTTGAGCCAAGAAGCAGCAAAATAGAATGTCCTGTGTCTTCCCCCTGCTTCTTTTTTATCTCCCTTTTTTAGTTGCTGTTCTTTCAAGTAATATGGTCAGGTGGAAAATAAACTACATGTTAAAGAAAGCAGCCTTTTGGTTTTGGTCACTAAACGGTCTTGGAACAAAACTCCTGTGACAAAAGAGATTATAAGAAACCCAAATTAGTTTTTGTTTTGTTTTGTTTCAATTTTTTTGAATTTCAAATCCAACACAAAATGAGTTCATAAACCATTTGCAGCTGCCAAGTTAACAGTAATGAGTAAACCAGTTTAACTGGAAAGCTTCCATTTGTCTAAGAGAATACAATGGTCTCTAAGTTTCCAGCTCTGAGAACACATTTCTTCAGTAACGTTAGACCCATCATCAAGGCTACTACTATTATTCTACTGTGTATTACTATTATTCCTCTTCAAAAAAGTATTTGTGTTTGTACTGCCTGGCTAAATTAGGCTACCCGAAAGCATAGAAAAAATTTTCTTTCTCAATTTTGTTAGCTCCTACAGCACTCCTACAGCACCAGTACAATCATTAGCGTCCAATAAATGCGCTTATGCTATTGGCTGCTTTTCCCATCTTGCCCACAGGCCTAAATCCACATTTATAAAGCAATTTGTGAATGTCAGACCTCAGGCACTTCAGATGTACCAAGCATTATGATTATATATTGAAGACGTGGATAAGAAATGTTTGAGGTACATGCAGTTAGATGGTAGTTTGTTTCCCTCAAGCTCAAACAGAAAGTAAAAACCAGGAAAAAATAAACTCAACTACCTGAAACAGACAAACAAATCTAACTAAGCCATCCACTCAGATAAGCCTTATATGGCAACTTCGTTACCAGAATTGTCTATAATTGTCTTATTCCCACTTACGTCACACTCTAGAAACAGGCAAGTAATATTCAACTTCACCATGCAAGCATATGTAGAGATATGCCATTTTTAGAATAATTATATTTAACTGAAAGGAAATTTTAGATTACAGCTTTTAAAAAATTTATCTTTATCCCTAAAAAATTTGGAAGAATGATATGTTTAGGTACAAAACTTCTTATTTGCAAATGTAACAAAAAAAGCTGCTTGGAAAAAATATATTCTATCTTTCAACATGTACTGATTTAAAAATAATCTAACAAAGTGATTAAATGTATTTTCTTATGAAATCTTGGCCTTATTTTTTCAGGTGAAGAAAGTGGAGTTTAGATATATGACCAAACTTACGCCAAGTCAGATAGCTAGGAAGTGGAAAAGCTGAAAGTCCAAAATATATCTCATATTTTTAACTGTTAACATGTGGTGCCTCTCATGGCCACGCATGGCTTTAGTAGTAGGAAATTTTCATGGGCTCTCTAAATAGCTGTACCTTGGGAATGAAAGGGCAAAGTTTCCCATACAGGAATTAGAGTGAAGCCAAATGGAGGAGAAGCCAGCAAAGGAATCTTTTTAAGTATCTTCCTTAGGATTTTTCCTGGGACCTTCCTAAGGGGTCTGACTACGTTTCCAGTGTTTAGGAAGTTAGGCCTTCTCAGCCTTACTCTTTCTGGCAACTGTGCCTAAGAATGTAACTCTGACATCACCTGTTCTCTTCATGATCCCTCAGTGTACCCCCAGGGCCTTCAGAATAAATCCACAGTTCCTCAGCATGATAGGTATGGTTCTTTAAGAAATGGCCTCCATCTAAATCTCCAGTCTCATCTTCTCCCTCTCCCTTATCCGTATGGATCTTAGGAATTTAGTAATTTCCCCAACAATCATACACTTTCAGACCTCCATGCCTGTGCACATTCAACGCCCTCTGTCTGGAGCTGCTTCCTCTACTTCCTGAGACGTCTGGCACAGCTCCCATGCATCCCACTAGATGCCACCCATTTTCTGAGGATGCCCGTGTGAAGCCTTCTTGAACGTACCTCAGGTACTTTACATACAACTCTAATTCCTACATGGGTAAAAGTTCCCATGTAGGAATTAGAGTATCTAGCTCCAAAGACTGAAGTCAAATAATGGAGGAGAAGCCAGGATATTAATGTTTTAAAGTATCTTCCTTTAAGGATCTTCCTGGGACTGTCCTAACGTAATGAGTATGTTTCTGAGCGCACACACACACACACACACACACACACATACCTTTTGACTGCGAGCTCTTTGAAGGCACAGATTTATTCTTCTCTGCCTCTATTCTCAGTATTTGGCACAGTGCTTGGCATGGAGTGGGTCTTCATTTATTTATTCAGCATTTACTCATCACATGCCAAGTACTAGGCACCACACTATCTCAGAATGACAAGTCAGATGAACTTGACCTCTGACTTTACGGAACTTACATTTCAGTAAATTTCAATAAATATCTGCTGAATTAAATCATATTCCTTATGGTTTGCTTAAATATTCCCACTCATGAGCAGCCATGCATGCTGGTCCTTGTGCCTGGAATATCCAACGCCCTCCTCCCTCCACGTTTACCCAAATTCAGTTTGTCCTTCGAAATACAGCTCATATTCCATGCTCCCAAGCTTTACATAACCAATCTCATCTATGCTGACCTGACCTCCATAAGAATTAAACTCACTACCATCATCTTTCCTTCCTCATGCAATTCACCCTTCTGACTTTCTTACTTCTGCCGACAGCAGCCTCCTCCCTGTGACCCAGTGCAAAATCCCTGACTCATCTTTGCCTCTTCCTTCGCTCAGCAGCTGTTGCATCCTTCCGCATCCACCCCTGCAATGCCACAGCAACCTGTTCTCTTCCTTTAGTTCCCAGTGCATTTACCGCCATCCAGCCCCTCATGACTTCTCTCCAGTCTATTGCTACAGCAGCTCTCTTTCTTTGTCCCGCTCCCCATTTCAATTCACTCCAGGGTAAGCTTCAGAGTTCTATTATAGTTCTATTTATTTTTACCTTTGCTCATAAATCCATAATAATACTTCCTCACTACCTCACAGATAAGGTTCAGATTCCTCCCTCGACCCCGCTTTACTTTTCTAACGTTAGAGGTTTACTTCAGGTAAACACATGTGTGTCATGAATATGCCAATAGCCAATGTTTTTGCTCTGCTGCTCCCTCTCTGCTCATCCGAACTATTATTAAATCCCAATCATGGGGCATCCCTGGTGGCGCAGTGGTTGGGAGTCCGCCTGCCGATGCAGGGGACAGGGGTTCGTGCCCTGGTCCGGGAGGATCCCGCATGCTGCGGAGCGGCTGGGCCCATGAGCCATGGCCACTGAGCAACAGTGACAGGCCCGCATACTGCAAAAAAAAAAAAAAAATCCCAATCATGGTTCCACAACTTTCTCAAAGGTGAGAAACCTTCTCTTTTTTTTTAATATATTTATTTTTTATAAATTTATTTATTTATTTATTTTTGGCTGTGTTGAGTCTTCCTTGCTGCACGCAGGCTTTCTCTAGTTGCAGAGAGCGGGGAGCTACACTTCGTGTGGTGCGCGGGCTTCTCATTGTAGTGGCTACTCTTGCTGCAGAGCATGGGCTGTAGGCGCACGGGCTTCAGTAGTCGTGGCACACAGGCTCAGTAGTTGTGGCTCGCGGGCTCTCGAGCACAGGCTCAGTAGTTGTGGTGCACGGGCTTAGTTGCTCCACGGCATGTGGGATCTTCCCGGACCAGGGATCAAACCCGTGTCCCCTGCATTGGCAGGAGGATCCTCAACCACTGCCCCACCAGGGAAGCCCTCAAAGCATTTTTTAGATTGTTCCCTCAAACTCCCTTCCCCATAGATGATAGAGAACTCTCCATCCTCAGAAGCAGCATGGAACTTCATAGCAAATTTTGCTACAATATATTTTGTCCTGTGTTTTAGTTGTTTATTTATTGTACCACTCAATTAGACTTGAGACCACTGAGAGCCATTTTGTGGGTCAGCTTAGAGTGACTCTTCTGTTTTCTCGTGCACTTTTTGCATATCTGAATATAATGCTGGATCACAACACTATAATGATTTGTTTTTGTGTCTATTTCCCACACTATGACAGTCCCTAATGTTGAAAGACCATGTATTATTTTTAGTGTATTTTTGTGCCTGGCATACAGTCAGTGCTCAATAAATTTCTCTTGCATGGATTAACACAAAACTTTGGAAATATCTCCTAAATACATCAGTTAGAATGAATAATATGTTTCACTTACAGCCAGTATAGTCTTAAATATAGCTTCCCTCTAATTTTCCATGGTGTAAGATTCATCTCTACAACTACACTGAAATGAAAGATTAGCTTGATTTAGTCTTTGGGTTTTAGTCTGGGTTCTTTGAAGGAAGACATTGGTATACACTTCACTATTCCCCTTTGTTACGACAGTTCAAAATATATAACAGTTATCAATAGATGTTCATTAGCTGATTGATAGGTTAATTATCTGATTAAGGTAGGAAACAGAGAATGACCCAAAATGGGATTTCTCTTATATAATAACAAGCTGAAAGTTTTATTTCCTAACTTTAATTACGAACAAAATTTTTGCATGTTATGCCAAAGACTATTTTTTAAAGTAAAATAAACTTTAGAGACAGTTTAGACCAGAAATTAAACTTGGGTGGCAGAAAGAAAATTTGAGTGTAGACTCCTGAGAATCTATTGAAGTTTTTCTCCAGGTAAAAATATATACTCTCAAACATCCACACATCATTTTGAATACCATATAAAGTCATTCAAGGCCTCCTTTAAGGTCATTTGTGACTTCAGATTAAGAAACTTTCTTTGGCCCTCGTGTTAAAGATGAAAAATCTCAAGTTCAAAGACGGTAGGCACTTGCCCACAATCACACAGGTATCTTACCCCCAGACTCCTGCTCTTTCCACTATACTAAGTGTTACAACAAATAGAAATGTTTAACACTATAAATGCTTAAATGCAATGCTGTTATTTGAATACTGTTAAATAATTTGCATCCTAGCAAGTTCAAGAGGTCCCACACCTCTGTTTTCTTCCATTTACAAACTTTCTGAGAAGCCCAAACATGACTCAACTTAGTGAGTGCAAAATCTTAGTTTTTCACTCTGGCAACAAATATTTAATTCAACGCATCTAGCAGATATTGACTGCTTTTTATGTGTTGAGCTTTGCACTAGATGCTAAAAGCACAGAGATGAATAATACACATACAAGGAACAAATCTAGCCACTTCATCTGTTCTTGGAGACAGGAAGTATGTCTAATTAATCCGGTGCCCAGCACAGGGCCTGGTAACTAATGAGCACTCCTAAGTTTTTTGTTTAAAATAATATAAGAGGTGGTACATGGCCTTAAACAGCTCATATTTTCTTGAAAATTTTTTCATTGTTACTTCTATTTTCCCAGACTGAATCATCAAGGTGTTACATTTAAAAATTTTTAGTATCATTAGTGCTAATCATAATACTGAAAGATTCTAAAGACAGACCAACTAAACTTTTAAGAGGTTATAATAAAAATACACCTATTCATTTAAAAATTCAGGATAATGTTTTTAATGTCCTAAGAAAATCATTCTATTAAAATCCAATTAGTCATTATTTTTGGCATCAAGTTTAAGAAGCATAACTATATGTTTCTCTTTTTAACCTTTTATTCTTTTAAATAAATTATTTTAAAGTATGCTACACTGAATATAGCTTCTTGGTTTAATCTACATTTATTTTGAGCAATTTACATTCATTTACTTCCATTACAACTTCATGCTTTCCATAGTTTTGTATATACATTTATATATATATATATATATATAAATGTAACTATATATATATATTTAAGCCACAATCCTTACCACATTTGTTGATGAATAATAACTAATAGAACTACTTTTTTCTCATAAATGAGATCATTTTCTTTCTTTTTCAGATAATTTTGCTGTTAGTGTATAGACACACTGCTGATTTTTGTTATGTTAATTTTGTACCCTGCAGCTTTACTAAATTCATTGATTAGATCTAATAGTTTTTTGTTAGAGTTGTTAAGATTTTCTATATACAAAATCACGTCATCAGCAAATAGAGACAATTTTCTTTCTTTCTTTCCAATTCTGATGCCTTCTATTTCTTCTTTCCTGATTGTTAGACTATTTATTAACTGAATTTTAAGGACATGGTTAGATTTCACAGTTTAGCTTTCTTTCTTTGGCTCTTCCTTTCTTTTTTTTGGCAGCTCTGCTTGTGGGATCTTAGTTCCCCAGTCCCACCAGGGATCAAACCCAGGCCACGACAGTGAAAGTGCCGAGTCCTAACTACTGAACCGCCAGGGAATTCCCCAGTTTAGCTTTCTATTAACTTTGATGAACACCTTTTTTTGTTTCATGTTTTGAAGCATACACATACACTAGCTTCATTTTGCTTATTTCTTTTTTTCCTATATTTAAAATCACAGAAAAATATGCATCTAACAAAAGAACTCAGACCTAATCTTGGAAAGCTGAAGGTAAAAAGTATGGGATTTTAACTTCAGCTGTTATAGTTATTTCCAAATCCTAAAGGATAGAGCAAAATTTCATATCTTACATATGCCTACTGCACAAGCCACTAGTTACAACTGGTTTCAGAAATAAAATATTTTTCCTAGTACAATCTTTTTAAGCTCATCGTTCAACACAGTGAAATCATGCAAAGCATTTATTAGCTTCAAGGTCTTTATTGGTTGCACAAAAACCTTCACTTGCACTTGTCATTTTTAAGCAACAGAAACCTAAGAACTTATAAATCAGTAGGAATGATTAACATTAGAAGAGCTTTTCCAAAAAACTCCAAGGAGAAACAGGAAATTTTTTTCTGCCTTTCTTATTAAAAGAAAAAGAAAGTAAAGGAATGAATGCAATTAGAGTACCATGGTATTTTCAAGTCATCTCCAGGGCTAGATCAGTCACTAGCACTATATGCTCCTGCAATAAAGAAATGGAAGAGAAAAAAAAAAAATGCAATGATCTAGAGGAAGAAGAAAGAATCAGTGGGACCAAACTGTAAATTGTACAAACAAAATTTTCTAAATTAGACACCTTATTAAATCTTAAAAGTATGTGTTTCTGCTATAGGGGTTTTTTTTAACATCTTTATTTCCACATAAACTCTAATATTATCCTCTGCACTCAGGAGCCAATTAAATTTCTTGTCATTCTGCACATTTATTTAATAATCTAGAACACAAAATAGCAAAAAGTATCAGTGAAATACCTTTCCTATTAAGAAAGACAGTGTCAATTATTAGGCACTTTAAATACAAATTACATACAGAGGCTTCACTGGCTAGAGATACATTCTTAATTTGAACAGAAAAATTGAGAGAAAAAAACTCTTCACACAAGTAACGATGCATATCTCATCCAGGGATGAAACTAAAAAAAAAAAAAAAAAAAGTATTTCATTTTTATAATGATGTTTTATATCCAAACAGAAAAAAAAAGCATCATAAAAGTACCATCCATTAGATGTGCCTGAAACAAAACCATATCCCAACAAGGCTGCCCATCAGCTTTTACCTTATATCGGGTCCTCAAGCTACCACAGAAGCTAGCATACTAGAGAGAGTATCTTTATGGATGTGAACCAAGTTTGAGAAATACTGTTTCAAAAGCTGTACATTTAGATGTGGTAAACACTTTATCCTTTATGTAAATAGGTATTTTATGTAGACTACAAAGAAAAATATAAATTGTTTTGTCCTTTATATATGTAAGTCTAGGATATCTATCACCATGGTAGCTTAATGCCAAAGACCTGGCCAGCTGTTATATTCTGCTTGGAAAAGTATACAATGAACATTTTCAGCAATTGACCTCTTTGATATTTCAAGCAAATTATACTCAGAAAATACAGTGGAAATTAAAAAAAAAAAAAAAAAGAAGTATTTTCCCTGAGTTGTAGAATCCTCTTTTAGAATCACCATTTTTTTTCTGCTTCAAGCCCTATAGAGACTCTAAACAAAGCAAATGTTCTCTCTTATAAGAAGAAAGAATAGAGACTGGATAGTTAGGCACACTTCTCTACTTCCATCAAGTCCCACACTCTTTCTCTTTACCACAGATAACCTTTAGGCATCATGGTCTAAAATACACAGTAAGAGAAAAATAATATTTTACATAATGATAGTGATAGAGATGGAGATGGAGAAAGAGAGCATAGAGAGAGAAATATAAGCTAGAAACAAAAACTGTAAGAAAACAGTATAAGTGTTTAGGTTATTCAGTGCGAGCATAGAATACCAAGTAGCAAGAAGCCTTAGTGATCATGTGGGGTAACCATTTCACTTATACCTAAGAAAATGAGACTCAGGGAGGTTAACTGTCTAGTGGAAGGATTACTGGCTCCTAAACAACAGAATGTAGCCCCTGTTAGCCACCCAAATGTCAGATGTTATCAATATTACATAGGAAAATGGCTATTCAACAATATCAAAAGAATACAAGGACCGGGCAAATAACCTAACGGAACAGGGCAGACCAGGTATGGACATCAGGACATTGGGACATGGTGGGGAAGGTGATGAGCTGTAGAGTTTATGACCCATCTAAAGAGGGTAAAACTACTTGACTCAAGTGGATTTTCGCCTTGTGGGAATACAGGTCTGTTGTTACTGGATATACTGAATTTTCAAGAGAAGCCAGAAATCCAGATATTTAGTGGAAATTCCCTGATATTTAATTGTGAGAAACTAATTCAAGTTTCTTAACTCCCACATAGACCTAACATATCTGTAGCCCAGACACTGCCTACAGATTGCTAGCTCATGAACCTTGGTGTACAGCGGCTCAAATGCCCTCTGAAAACCTTTTTTTTTTTTTTTTTTTTTTTTTTTGCGGTACACGGGCCTCTCACTGTTGTGGCCTCTCCCGTTGCGGAGCACAGGCTCCGGACGCACAGGCTCAGCGGCCATGGCTCACGGGCCCAGCCGCTCCGTGGCCCGTGGGATCTTCCCAGACCGGGGCACGAAACCGTGACCCTGCATCGGCAGGCGGACTCTCAACCACTGCGCCACCAGGGAAGCCCTGAAAACCTTTTTATACATCATCAACTGGTCAAAAGTTGGTGCCTCTAGTTAGTTCATTAAGATAACCAATAGATTTCAGGCTAGGGAACTTTTCAGTGAAACCTCTTTAAGATGGTTGGTGTAATTTGCCTTCATTTTCCCTTCTCAGTTTTCCTTGATGGCCACCTAATTGTACTGGCTTCTCTAGACTGACAGACAATCCACTTCACAGCCTTATCTTCTTTGATTTTGCTGAGAGTGAGTTTTGGGGGTTAAGGTTTTTCTGAGTCAAGATTTTATCTCTTTGCCCCCCAAATCAGCAGCCTTGCCTACAAATGCAATTGCATTAGATACTACAAGCAAAGAAAAGATGTCAAATTTTCTTCAGGAAATTATGAATGATGCAGAGATTGCTTTGGAAAGATCTCCTTGGAGAACTGGGAGGCATAACCCCTGTCTGCAAACTGAATGATGTTAGGTGCCATTTCCTATGCACTGTCTGTGTAATACAGCCCAGGCAGGCACAGCCAAAAGAACACAAAGCAATTTCAACCTCATCAAAACCTTCCCACTCCATGTTCCCTGGTTTCGCTCATCTTGCTTCTTTTAAACTCTTTGCTGACCCTGTCATTAATCTATTCAATAAATAAACACTTACTGAGCACTAACAACAGTGAACATAGACTCTATCCTCATGGAGCTTAAATTCTAGAGGCAGGGAGAGATATAGATGGACACGGTGAGTGCTGGTAAATGTTTAGCAAGCAGTTCTCCAGGGAGAAGACTCTGACTTGTAGTGTTTGATGATTTGTTATAAATACTCCCACCATAGCTGATTTCAAGCTATCAATGTACATCACTGAAGGCAAAGTTGGGAGAGACATCAGTAGCATGCCATTGTATGTTTCCACCATACAGATGTGATCGATGAAAATAAACGCAAGAGCATAAATAATAGTAATATGTAGCAAAGTAATTAGGAAGTGATGAGTTTTTAGTGTTATTACCTAGTTTTTTAACATAAATTATTTCATTGTAAGTTTACATAATGGAACTTTTAATAATGTCTGTGTTCTTAACAACTAGCTCTAAAAACTACTGAAAATTTAAAATTTGGTTATCTTGGCTTTGTACAAGCACACTACTGGATACAGATAGATTGATAGATAAATGGATTTTTAATAAAATGAAAAAGGAAGTGATAGATTAGACCAAAAAAAGTGGGGGAGAGATAAAGAATAATAGAGGAGGTTATCCATTGAAAGAGATCTAAGAATCAGAAACCCTGAGTCTAGAAATGGCCAGCCAATGAGAGAATGTCTTCTACCACATACCCAGCATAATCAATCAGTGCTTTAACATTTCTTGTGACAGCAGCTCCCGCTTTAGTGCCCCACTCCATCTTTGGATATTTCTGACTGAGGGAAAGTATTTCCCTTTATTGAACTAAAATCTATCTTCTTGTAGTTGTGGTTTATAAATTGAGCTTGGTTAAGACTTAGGAGTTCTATAAATGGGACCCAAGGATCTCAGAGATCTCAAAGTCTGGCGAGGAGAGGGATGGGAAGGCTGGCTAGAAGGAGCCATTCCAGCTTCTGCTCTAAGTAGTTGCACAATTTATACCTTTATATAATAGAAATCTCCTTAAACTTGTATTTGAGAAAATAGTTTTATTTTTAAAATAAAACTTCTATAATTATATATACTTATTACTTATATATTACTTATTATATACACTTGTATATTATATACTTCCACCAATTTATAAATTTCCACAACGATATATATCTTTGTCTCAGTAAGGACAGGCTAGATTATGCAAGAGTAGCAAAATGATCCCCAAAGTCTAAGTGCTTTAATTTATTTTTTTATTTTTATTTTTGGCAGTGTTGGGTCTTTATTGCTGTGCGAGGGCTTTCTCTAGCCGCAGAGAGTGGGGGCTACTCTTCATTGCGGTGCGCAGTTTTCTCATTGCGGTGGCTTCTCTTGTTGCGGAGCACAGGCTCTAGGCGCACGGGCTTCAATAGCTGTGGCACGTGGGCTCAGTAGTTGTGGCTCGCAGGCTCTAGAGCGCAGGCTCAGTAGTTGTGGCGCATGGGCTTAGTTGCTCCACGGCATGTGGGATCTTCCCAGACCAGGGATTGAACCCGTGTCCCCTGCATTGGCAGGCAAATTCTTAACCACTGCGCCACCAGGGAAGACCCTAAGTGCTTTAATATGACAGAAGTTTATTTCTCATTCATGAAATGTTCTCCAAGTCCATGTGACATTGCTTACTTTTGCTCACTTTCACTCATCATAGAAAGTGACAAGGTTACATGTTCAAGGAAGAAGCAGATAAGGGCATACTTCCTATGCTCAGAGGAGCAGAACTGAAAACAGTATTGAACTGCACTAATGCCTAGTACACCCTTCCACTCACTGGACTATATACTACTTATACCCCTAATAACTTTAACCAGGACTATACAAAATTTGATCTTTAAAAGTGACACGTGAAATTCTGACATTTACCATTACTTTAACCTATTATTTTTTCCCTATTGAAAACCACTGATTGAAGAAGAAAACATATCGTTCCACCACTTGTGATTTTGACTTTTAACACTTTCAAAGAGGTTGTCTGTGACTACAATGAGGGAACTTAATGTTGCCATCTGAGAACAAAACCTTCAGAAACAAACCACAAATGGCAAAATTAGTTCTCAGTAGAAATAACCCACTCCAAAAGATATGTACCTGAGTCTACTCAGGGACTCTCGCTTATTATATTCAACAAATGCTAAATGCTAGAATACTTTCTTTTCTTTCTCTTCTCCCTTTCTTGACTTTTGTTAAGTACTCTCAGCTATTTTGGGGGTTGTGGAAGCTTCTTACGCTTACATTGCAAAATAACCCTCTAGACAAAGGGTTGGTAAACTACAATCCATGGACAGAATCCAACCTACGCCTTGTTTTTGTATGAACCATTAAGAATTGCTTTTGCGGGCTTCCCTGGTGGCACAGTGGTTGAGAGTCCGCCTGCCGATGCAGGGGACACGGGTTCATGCCCCGGTCTGGGAAGATCACACATGCCGCGGAGCGGCTGGGCCCGTGAGCCATGGCTGCTGAGCCTGCGTGTCCGGAGCCTGTGCTCCGCAACGGGAGAGGCCACAACAGTGAGAGGCCCGCGTACCGCAAAAAAAAAAAAAAAAATTGCTTTTGCATTTTGAAAGGGTTATAAAAACAAAAATGACCTTCTGCATGGCCTGCAAAGCCTAAATCATTTACTTTCTGGACCTTTTCAGGAAAAATCTGCCTACACCCACTCTAGAACAAAAAGCCCCATATTCGCTGGAAATCTATGGTTGAAGTTCAATGATTCCATTAAATTCCATCAGGAAGTTAGGAAGCATGGACAAAAAGATAAATAACAACTTATCTACTAAAGTTATTTTGCAAGGAAGCATTACAAGGATTTCTGGGTAAACCTAGCTCCAATAAGGCAATTTTTCCAAAATAAGAAGCCTCATGAATTTCTCGGAAATGTGGACTTCGGGAAGGAAAGTTGTCCCGTAGGTGAAGAGTTTGTTAAAATGCAGTAAAGGGGCAAAATCAGCAATTCTTCTGTAAACCAAGCATTCCTACATGTAGATGAGCACAGACATTTTAGGGCAGTACAGATGTAAAATATGATGAAATTTTAATATGAGTCAGATTTCCATAATGATGATAATATCATCATCATAAGAGTATTCACACCCAGTGCCAGAAAGATGTAGTATATAAAAAGAATGAGTAAGAAGTTGTTATAAAATCTTGGGAAAAGAAATTAAAGGAGAGTCTTGTGAAGCTCATTTCAGGACAGATAACAGAAAAACTCACCAAGAGGTTGTTAAAATTATAGATAGATAGATAGATAGATAGATATTTTCAAGAAGATTATAGAGAGAATTACAGATGGGTGATTCTATCACTTAGGATGTATTCAGCTTCAAATAACAGAAAACCCAATGAACAGTAAACAATAAGACAATTATTTTTCACTTCTACCAAGTGTGGAGGTGGCTTTTCCAGGGTTCATTCTGTTGCTTAATAGGATCATCATGAACCAGCCTCTTTCCATTCTTGTGTTCCATACCTCAGCTCAGTGCACTGGCTTTTTGCCCTCGTAGTCACAGAATGACTTTTACAGTTTCATATATAGTTATCACCTCAACAACATCCCAAGAAAGAAGAGAAGAAATGATGTCAATGACCTCTCTTCATATGCCTATCCTTTTCATTGGGAAGAAAATTATCATTCTCAAAGGTTCTCAATAGTCTTTCACCAAGTATCTTTGAGTCACATCCAAGTATCTGGATTTTCAACTTCTAGTGTAAGGGGACAAGACATAAAAGAAGAAAGGGGTAAGAAATACTTTGGAGTTACCAGCCAAGCAGGTCTGCTACTGATCTAAATGATATAGGGAAATTTCATTAAAGAAATATCCACATTCTTCTACTTTCACTCTGAGAGATAGGCTAGGTCTACTGGACCTTTGGTATCATCCAAAGTAACCATTCTCATGATATGGGGTATCACTAAGGAGCCTGATTCATCTGGGCTTCTGAACCTGGTCCTCCTTATTGCTTGCACACCAGCCCAACTCAGAGACCTGAGGAAGCAGCAACAAAGTTGCATTCAGAATCAACAGCACAAAAATCTACCAAGAAAACTTTATTGTAAGATGAGATTGTAAAATGACAAGAAAGGTTTTAAACAAGAGAATCTATTGGTGAATAAATTGGATATATATGGAATATTTTGGTGGAGACTATATATATATTTCAATGATGTCATCTCTAAAAATATTTTTTGGAACATTCATGTAGAAATGACTTTAGGGTCAATTTATAAGTCACACAAGGAATTGAGTCTTATTCCTTTCTATTTCTTCATAATTAATCCTTTAATATTTTTTGCATACAGAGCCCTGTCAATATTTTTTATAAGTAAAACTGCCCAGTTACTTAAAAAGCTTAATCACCAGATTTAATTTCTAATAAATTTAAACTGATTTCTTTAAGCAGACTCACATTAAAATATTTACTATTTCTCATCACTAAGAATTTTTTTCAAAGTATCTTTCATCTTAAAGGTAGAGGTTGTGTAATTTTCAAAACATTTGTCAAAACAAATCAACAATAAAGCCCATGACCTTCTTTCATCTTCACACCAAGCATGTGAAAGATACTCTAGTTAGGAAAAATCATAGACACAACTCATAAGACTCAGTTCTTGGCCCTGAGGAGTTGATCAGTTTAACGGAAAAAGAAAATAAGAAGACTAAATTCTAAAAGTTGGGTTCTATTTCCACTCCACAATTTCATTCATCCACAAAAAACTACTATCACCTAGTATATAAAAGGCACTGAGATGGGGGTGGGGAAAATGAAGGACTGTACCTTCATGGATTCACTGCCTGGCAAAGGCAACAATAACACCAGGTAGAAAGTGGTAAGTAGAATAAAGGAACTATATACAATTACAAAATGTTACAGCAGTGGAACTCATGAGTGACCAGGCATGAAAGAAGAAATCGTGGTGCTCATGTTGCTATTAACAAGATATTAGGATCGACAGAAGTGAAAGGTATATGATGAAACTAGAGGTACCAATACGTAGGTAGGTATTAATCAAAAAGGTACAAGAAGTTCAGACTTTATTTACAGGCAATATGAAGTCAGCAACATTTTCTACAAGGAAGTTGGATAATCAGTCAGAACCAAGTTCCAGGAAGAAGAACCTGGTCAGATGAATTAATGGTGGGAGACCAGATGATCAGAGACCAGTGAGAGGAGTACTGTAAATAGATGAGATGTTCTGAGGTGATGAGGGCCTGAACATGTGCAGACACAGTAAGAACAATGAGGAAGGGACAGACACAGAGGCAGTTCCTCTCACTCCTGTCTGCTTTCCGAATTACCTGTGGAAATTTAAAAATTCAGATGCATGGCAAAAGAGAACACGAATTCTGCAGAAGAGGAAACAAGAATGGTAAATACACAAAAGAAAAGATGCTCAGCCTCATTAGTTATCAAGAAAAGGCAAATTAAAATCACTGTGAGATTCTACTTTACATCCTCCAGTATGAAAACAAAAAACAAAACCAAAAACTTGGGCATTAACAAGTGAAGACAGAAATATGGAACAACACAAATTCTCATGTACGGCTGGGAGCACATGGATATAACCACTATGGGGGGAAAAATGTGGCATTATTTTGGAAAGCTGAAAATGTAAATGTGAAGATGCAGTCCAGTAATTCTGCTCCTAGGTGTATGCCCTAAAAAAGTTGTATAATATGTGCCTCTGGGGAAAAAAAGAAAAACAATCTAAATATCCATCCATGGGACAGTGGATGAATCAATTGGGTTGTAGTGGTAAGTAGGGTACTATATTAAATAAATGAGCCACAGCTGTAGGCACCAGCACAGACGAATCTCAAAATGATAATGGAGAATAAAAAAGGCAAGTCACAGAGTATAGACATAAGGTTCAACAAACAAAATTTGACCATATGTTGGTTAGGAAGACACATATCTGTAAGAAAACTACAATGAAACCTAAGGGGAAAATAATGTTAACATTCAGAATAGAAATTTCCCTTGAAGAGAGGGAGAAAGAAATGGTAGACCAGTAGTACTTAAGAGACTTCAGTTCTACTGGTAATGTTCCATCTTTTTGAACTGCATGGTAGCTTTAAAAAATCATTTTATTATATCCACACTTTATTTTTGTATTTTATATTGCATTATTTTGTATTTTTTATTGCATTTATTCTTCAATATCTATGAAACCTTCATGACTCAAAATACAGATACTTATACCCCAACATATCCAGGGATGGGTTTTAGGAGCAGTATTTTTAAAAGGCTCCACAGGTGACTCTCACACAGGCTAGGAATCACTGTATTAGGACAGCAAATTTGGCAGGAGGTCAACAATTTTAGGCTGTAGTATACGAGTATCAAATGACACTCAGTTGTGAACTTTTATTTCTAGAGAGAGAAACAGGTACCATTAACCAAAACAGGGAATTCAGAAGGAGAACTGGATTAGGAAAAACCATGATCAAGATAAATTTAAGGTACGAATAGGGCCAGGACCATTTGTTGAAGGTAACCGGTTAAAGCAATTAATTTTTCAGTTAATTTTCATTAAATGGAGAAACTTTATCTGTCTGAAGACCAGGATTGGAGAAAGTAGACTTCTTTAGGAGGTAGCTTCCAGCCCCAAGAACTATTATATGGAATTTATGCAACATCCCAGGAAAATATGACAAAAGGACTTGTTAAATTGCTTTAAAATTAAAGGGTTTTTAAAATAAATCATAACAGGATTAGAACCTCCCAAATTGCCAGTCTCTCTAATAAGGGATATTCTTGTGCTTATCTGCATTGGAGGGGATAGCTGTTGCTATGGTAATTACTCTCCTGCAAACTTAAGAATAAAAAGGCTGCTGTTTATAAATGACACACCACTTTATTCTTTCCAAGGGCAGCATGAGCTATGCTCCCTGTGCCTGACCAAGCTGTGTTCAAGTTGGAGTCATCACTAGAGACAGAGTGTCCTGTCTCCTGCTCTGCACGCATCTCTCCTCAATGGATTCACACAAGCTGTAGGGTTTGCAAGTTATGGTCAGGGTACCGGAAATTTTTTTATTAAGTTTTCAAGTAGTTAAATGGATTCTGAGGCTCTGGGGAAAGAAATTTCCCTTGCTGGGGACCTCCATGCATCACCATTAACCCTGATTTATCTTACAGGGATACAGGAAGTGTCCAAAAGTAAATCAGTGCTGATCAAATTATTTCTAACCTCTCTTATCCTGCAAGTTCCTAAGAACTAAAAGTGAATGAGTGAGTCATTATCACTGTAATTATTTCAATTAGTACATCGTTGGAGCTACCACTGATTGTCAATATTCCACATACATTATTATTTATTATAATAAAACATCAAGATAAACATTACTATCCCTACTTTGTAGATGAAAAAAGTAGGAATCAAAGAGATTAATTTTCCCAGAGTCTCTGCTATCAAGGAGTACAGGTTGAATTAAAAATCTAAATCCAAGAAGTTAAAAAAAAATTTTTGATCCATCTTACTGAAAATGTGTGCTGTTCCTCTGCTTCTAGATCTCCTCTTCAAGTAATTCTAATTGCCCCCACTGAATCTCTTGTATTAATACACATTTCTGACCACACACAGTCTAATCTCAAAAGTGAGAAAGCAATGATTTGATTAATCTTTATGATTTCATACTTTACCTTACGCATAGAATAAGATTACTAGAATTTCAAAAAGTGCCTATCTAAGTTAAATATTTGAAGGTCCACTTTTTTTCTGTAGAGAATTACTGAGACTAACTGCAGTCATTCAAGGAGATTAATGTGGTTATTCAGGGATAGAATCCATTCTGCATTTTTAAAGATACTTCTTCTGTGTATCTGAGAAAATGAAAAACTAGACCACCTGAATATACTGCAGAGAGAAAAACCTGTATCTCTCCGATACACAATCTTGACAGCACTCCCACCCCTGATCTCAGTCTCCAAATGCTCTGAAAGATAAATATTGTCACTATCACTTCTGCCTTTTAAAGTCTGATCAAATCTGAAAATACTTATTTGCCCCCTTGGCCTCATGGAAGTATCTGACAGCAAAGACCTTTTCTAACCAAATCTTACAGTCTTTTTTCCTAATCAATCTCTTTCTATGTTTGATACTGCTCTTGTTCTTTTCCTCCAGAATTTTTTTTCCTTAACCTGATTTCTCTGAAATGACACATTTCTGGCCTCTTTCTACCTCTGAAGTCATTCTTTCTCTTCTTTAATCATCACTGCAGATATTTCCCTGGGCTTTACAGAATAAAAGCAAACACAAGAGAGAATGAGCAGAGAGATATTAGAGAAAGAGATATTAGTAAGTATCTGAGACTAAGTAATACAAACAGCAAACTCATTCAGAATGGGCTCTGTTGTTAGACTAACCAAATCACAGCTCTGGCGCACCTACTAGCTTTGTGACATTCCGTCATTCAGCCACCAAATACTGAGATCTTCAACGTACAGGCATAGTAATAAGTGCTGAATAGGCAGTGGTAAACAAAGTAGTTCCCTGTGGTAGATTATACTAATGTTTGCCAAATATTTCATTTTTCCTCTCTTGGGTGCCATCCTCATAGAAGGATTATATATACACCCATCCTGTTGTACAGTACTTAGGAGTGGTCATGTGACTTGCTTTGGTCAATAAAACGGGCAAATATTCAAACCCACCATGTGGTTCCATGTCCCTTTTCCTTCTGCTTCCTTGCAACTGGCAACACTCCAGATGAAGGCTGTTCTGTCAGCAAATAACACAATAAATGTGTCTCTAAGCTTCTACCTCCTAGGTGTGTTGCAGGGAATTAAAAAAGACAATGTACATAAAGTTCCTAACTTTTATACATGTAAGTATTAAACATCCATCATATAAACAAGCCCTCAGCTAGTTGAGGAAAACATGGTTTGAGTACTTTGAGTACTTCCCATATTTATACGCAAGACACACAAATAAGGAAAAAAAACTGCAGTTGTGTATACGTGGTGCTGGGAACACAAGGTAGGAATAGATTATTCTGCCGGGTAAAACTAAGCTCATTAAAGGAAAATTAGAAGTTTTCTCCAAAGAAAGAGACAGTAGCAAGAATGAAGGAGGGAAGAGAAAAAAAGCATGAGAAACTAAGAAAAAGCGTGAAAAAAGATCACAGCACTCTAGGAAAATTACAAGTAATTTAATAAAGTTAAAGAATAGGATGCAAATATGGAAAGAAGCAAGACGCCCGGGATGGCATTTAAGGGGAGTCTAAGGGGGAAGGGCACCGTGTGCCAGGCCCAGATTTGGCTTTCAACAGGAAAATAACCACAGCCAGATTTGCATTCCAGAAACATCCTCAGAAGGCAGTGTTGAGGGTAGAAGAGGCTGGAGCAGAGGCTAGTTAGAAGGCAGCCAAGGCATTCTAGATGAGATGTGGTGAGAGCAAAATCAGTGTCAGTGACAGCTAAGCAATGAATTTTAGCTTTGTGTTCTGGTAAATACAGCAGAAGAGGCCCCATATTTTTGTCTGACAGAAGAAAACTTACAAGTTTATCTGGAGAAACATTTTCCTGAGGTGTTAATCTTTGAAGAATGACACTAGTATATGGATCCTTCTAAAATGCAAACCAAGTAACACAATGAACATTATGTTTAATTACAATTTTTCAAAAGACATATTCTTGTAATATATATAATGGTAAGATTATAAATTATACTTATTGTCTGTTGAAAAGATAGGGAAGACTAAATATATGAATATAATGCCTAAATAATCCCACTACCAACAGATAGCTATCTTTAATTTTAGTGTGTATTCTTCTAGCCCTTTTTGCTCATTCATATAGATACAAAACACAAACACAATTCTATTTTTTTCTTAAAGTAAATTTTTTATGTAGAATCCGGCCAACATAATAAGTTGCAATAACAAAAAAGGAAGGCTAGAGTTTTCCAATTGGGATTGGAAGGAAATAAAATCAATTCCTGTGTATACTGCAATGAGTTAAGACTCCTCAATAAACCACACACCCACTGACACACACACATAAACCTTCAATTATTAGAACAGTCTCGCTTTAATATTTAAGGCTCAGTCCTTTTGTTTTAAAATTTCAACCTTAAACTGAATTCAAAGCTCTTCTATTCCCCTGCCACCAGTGAAAGCTGGATTTGAGTTGACTCTTAAAAGCTGTGAAAGTGAAGTGAGGCATCCTGACACCCCACCTCCTTCCTCTTAAAGGCTAACTCCTCCAAAGGAGGGGAGGGTAAAAGGGGCAAATCTCTCCTAGTTTTACTGGGAGAAACTAGGAGGGGAGGGTAAAAGGGGCAAATCTCTTCTAGTTTTACTGGGAGAAACTAGCATATTCTCCCATTATTTTCCTGGTTATTGCTTCTCTGATTAATAATGACACACTGGCTTCCATGCAGCAGGCATCTTGATAATGTCCCTTGCATTGGGTCTCTCTTCCCAAACACTGTACCCCCCACACACAAAGACAACCATCTCTCCAGGGTACATTGTAATTAACCTTTGTTCTCAGCTTTGGAACTCAGCTGCAAGTCCAGAAAACAAGAATAATCTCACCTAATATTCTATTCCATGACTATGTTTATGAATATTTTTGTTTTGTTACAAAATTCTTTTTCAAATTATAATTTTAGAAAAATGCTTTTTACAGAACTTATTTCATAGAGAAAGGCTGCTTACAAAAGTAGGATCACACACATGGTATTATATCTTACTTTATTTAATTTGTACTTGATCGTATGCATTTTCTCAGTGTAAATACTCCTCAAAAAATGCTTTTTATGGCTTTAATCATAAGTAGTACAATATCTTCTTATTACAGACAAGTTGCTTCCCATTTTGCCCATTATAAACAATGCTGTGATTCACATTCTTGTTTATATATCTTTGATTACTACCTTAGATTTTACCTAAAAATGCAAATGAGTATCAACCTTTTACGGTTATTGATACAAACTGATGACTTATTTGTCTTTTGAAAAACTACACCAATTTTCATTTCTACCTACAGTTTAAAAGATCCTTTCATAACAATTTCTTCAATACTAGCTATCTTTCCTTCTGAAACCTTTTGTAAATTATCAGTTTGGTAGCAGAAAAAAATGGTACCCTCTTGTTTTAAATTGCATTGCTTTGATTACCATGGAGAATTAATATTTTCAAGTGTTTATTAGCTGTCAGAGTTTTGGATAATTAATAACACTCTCCACACACACACACACACACACACACACACGAACAGTAAATTAATAATCACTAAAAATTGAAGCAGGAATCACACTAACCTAAAAATAACCTTCTTAATGTTTAGTCTGATCAAAAAAGAAAACGTAACTTTAGATAACAATTGGGAGTCCCAAGATTCTTCTAACATTGAAATATGAGCAGCAGAGGTGCATCCAAAGAAAAGAGAAAATAGAGAAAGAGCTGAGCCATGCATGTGCGATTTTTTTCTCCTAAATCCTTAAAACCAGATAAGTAAATTCTCCTCACATAAGACAGAGTGAGAAATGGGGAAATGGGCTAAGGCTGATGGCTTCCTGTGGAAACATGAGGCAAGGAAATAGGATCCATTCCTTACATAAGCCATATGTACAAATTATTTTATTGACTGCCTTTATGTTCTTGGCCCATTTTTCTTAGAGGGGATTAGTATTTTTATTATTGACTTATAACTGCATTTTATTTAATAAGGATTCATCTTGGGACTTCCCTGGTGGTGCAGTGGCCAATGCAGGGGACACAGGTTCGAGCCCTGGTCCGGGAAGATCCAACATGCTGTGGAGCAACTAAACCCGTGTGCCACAACTACTGAAACCCGCGCACCTAGAGCCCGTGCTCTGCAACAAGAGAAGCCACCGCAATGAGAAGCCCGCGCACCGCAACCAAGAGTAGCCCCCGCTCGCCGCAGCTAGAGAAAGCCCACGCGCAGCAACCGAGACCCAACGCAGCCAAAAATAAATAAAATAAATGATTTTTTTAAAAAAAAACAATGCATCTTTGTCATATATACATCAACTGTTTTTCTCACTTTATTTCTTGGCTTATAATTTTATTGAGCAGAAACTCTTAATTATGCATTTGGTATCTCAATGAAACTCTTTTTTAAGTTTCTGTAAATTTAAATAAGTTTAAATTTACAGAAAATTTGCAAAGATTTCACAGAGTTCCTATATACAGTCTACCCATTTTCCCACTAATGTCCTTTTACTGTTCCAGGATCCAATCCAGGGTACCATATTGCATTTAATCTCAGTTTGATTTTTAATTTTGGTTGTACTTCTTTTTTATTTAATTTACAGAGCCAAGAATGTTAAATTTCTTCTCTCAAATTGACCAATCATTTGACAAGTAATTACTGTGTTCTCCAGTGACTACAAACACCAACTTAATCTTATAAATAACTTCCAAATTTGTATTTCTTAAATTAAATTCCTACAAAAGCAGAGATGCAATATTTAACTTTGGCTCTCAAAGCACAAAATGCGTTTGCTCAAAACTGTGTGTTGAATGCAGAATGAATGAATATTTTTTCTGCAAAATGTGATAATTTTAGTATAGCCATATACTTTTTGATAATCTAGAACAACCAAGCTATTCCATAACTAGGTATTTACCCATGACAAATGAAAACATATATGCACACAAAGACTTAATTTTTAAAAAGTTTGTAGCTGGCGTATTTGTAATAGCCCATTGCTGGAAACAACCTAAATCCCAATCAGTAGGTTAATGGATAAACAAATTTTGGTATATCCATACAGCAAATAAAAGGAAAGGCATTGACTGAGGAAAAAAGAGACAAAAAGGGTACATACTGTAATCTATTTATATAAAATTCTAAAACTACAAACTAAGCTACAGTGAAAGAAAGGAGATCAGTGATTGCCAAGGGCTGAGGCAGAGGGACAACTGACTGCAGAAGGAGGAAAACTTTTGATGCTAATAGAAATATCTCGATGGTTGTGGTTGCTGTGGTGGTTTCATGAATGAATGCATTTAATACCAAAACATCACCAAGTCGTAGACTTCAACTGAGTGTAATTTACTGTACATAAGAAATACCTCAGTAAAGTTGCTTTCAAAACATTGCATAAGGTGCACAAAATAATCTGTTCGTTATAGCAATATACGTTACAACTCATTCTTTATCGATTTATTTCACCATTATAAATTTGTTTTCATGTTTTCTCTACATTACACACACATATATGATAGTATGCTTTTTTAAAAATGAACTCTTCTTAATTTTTAAATGACTTTCTTTTTATTGAAGTATCGCTGATTTACAATGTGTTAGTTTCAGGTGTACAGCATACTGCTTCTTTTTCAGACTCTTTTCCATTATAGATTATTACAAGATACTGAATATGGTTCCCTGTGATAATACAGTAGGTCCTTGTTGCTTATCCATTTTATATACAGTAGTGTGTACCTGTTAATCCTAAACTCTTTATTTAGCTAAATTAGGAGTCTGGGATAGTGTGCTTTACATGATTTTAGTTATAAGGATAAAGGAGCAAAAAAATTTAAAGACTACCAATCCAGAAAACTGGAGGAAAAGAATGATGATATGTCTCTTGACCTGTTTCTATCAACCAGCAGCTGTCTCAAGCAAGGCTTTGCAAGCAATGTGCTTTAGTCAATTCAGGACTGAATTTTCTGTCAAGTGTGCGGAGTGCCCCAGTCCTTCTGTTCACCTGGCTCTCTACTCTGGGTATTACCCAGAGCTCAAAACTTGGCCTTCTGCACTGTTCTATCTTTATTCGAAACCTTTGCTTAGAGCTCGAATACACGTACGGCTCCCAACATCACTGTGACGCTGAAGACTAATAAATCTGTACTCCAGATCTCTCACTGGCTTTCCTTTGCCTCAACCCCTGTGGCCTGTTGGACACACTAATTTCCAAAGTTCTATTCCAACTCAAATATTCTAATCATATATCTTCTAAAACCAGTTCCTTTTCATAATCTTGCATTACTGCCAAAGAAAAAAAATACGCTGAAGTTATCTTTGATTCATTCACCTCTTTTACTTTTAAAATACTAATTTCTGCCAACTTTCGTCTTCTGGTCTTAATTTACTGTCTGTGGAAGTGATTCCTTGAAACTATGGTGGACCCTCTCCTCCAAAAAACCACAGTGGTACACAACATTTTCATACAGTTTTTCATTTTCATGGACCACTCCCCACTCCCAACCCCTAAACAAAAATGTATGGATCTCGATATTGTTCACTTCTAAAATCTGCATTCTGTGATGTGGCTCTTTCTTGAGAGTTCCAGAACCACTTTCTAAGTACTTTCCAGACAGCTGTTATTTTACGCTGCACAAATGTCTCAAACTCAGGAGGTTCAAAACTCAATGTGCCATCTCCCCACCCAAAATTGCACCTTTTTCTTGCTCCTTTTTTTTAAGTGAGTCACAACACCGTCCTCCCAATTATTTAAAATAGTAACTTGAATAGTATTGTTAACTCCTTTCTCCCCACACCCCTCACATCTAAATAGTAATGATGGTAGTCTGACAAAATTGCTCAAGGGTGTAAATACAGCTTCATTCGCCAAGGTGGTAAATGGCCCATCATATACACTCTGAGTCTTTTCTGTATGAATAAAGCAAGTGACTCATTCCTTTCCAGTCTGGTAGCCAATACTCAAGACCTCACCCTGGGATTGCGTCAGGAGCCTCCTCACTCCCCCTGCTCTCAACCTTTTCCAGTTCTAACATCTCCCACCATGTATGAACATGGATTTAGCTTTTCCCTCACCGGCCCCCTACAGAAACTGGTGTCCTTATCCTCATTCTTAAGTCTTTCTATCCCTAGGGCAACTTATCCAGGGCTGCCTGGACCTTTTAGGAAGCATCTGATAATGAAATAGAAAATAAAGAGGCTAGAGAATCACTGTTTACACTCTCCCACCCCACATCCGGTGCTATTATTTACATTTTCCTGGGGAACTTCACAATAATAAGCTTTCTAGTATGACACATATAGTTTCATACAGGAGGCTAAAATAGTCATGCCCCCATGATAGCTACGCAGGTCCTGGAACTAAAAACAGCTTTATCTATGTATCTCAGCATTCCCAACAAACATTAATATTCCCAAAGCAGGGACTTCCCTGGTGGTGCAGTGGTTAAGAATCCACCTGCCAATGCAGGGGACACGGATTCGAGCCCAGTCCGGGAAGATCCCACATGCCTCGGTGCAACTAAGCCCACGAGCCACAACTACTGAGCCCACGTGCCACAACTACTGAAGCCCGCGCACCTACAGACCATGCTCCCCAACAAGAGAAGCCACCACAATGAGAAGCCCTGGCACCACAAAGAAGAGTAGCCCCCACTCGCCACAACTAGAGAAAGCCCGCGTGCAGCAACGAAGACCCAACGCAGCCATAAATAAATAAATAAATTTCTTTTAATGTTTAAAAAAAATAATTAATTAATTTTAAAAAATAATTCCAAAGTGTGCCAAAAGATGAAAAAAATTGAGAGGCATTGCAAGCACAAAAAAACCCTCAAGAGTCTAAAAACAATGAATTTGCATCATGGCATTTTACTGTCTGGGGAATTCAATGTCACCAACCTATAGCTAAAACCTAAATGGTTATGGCCAATTACACTCGGAGGGGACTTGTTAAAGTTGGTTTACGGTGGGGGGAGCAGCAGAAGGTGAGAAATGGTAGCTCTGAGCAGTCGGTGCAGCTCAGGCATGGCGGGGCTTGGAGTGTCCTCACCAAAGGAAGGAGTCCAGTGGAGAAACTAAATCCAGTCAGGAACTAACTGGAGGACCTGGGAATCTAGAAAAGGAATCCTCAGAGCAGAAGCTGAAAGCCAGGAGCAGAACCCAAAAATGAGTCAGAGGAAATGTAAAAGGTCAGACCTTGGGGAAGGAAGCAAGAGATGCCAAATCAGCAGAAGGCTGTGGGCTGAGATCAGGGATGAGTCAAGTCAGCTGTTCTTGAAGTCAAAAGAGGGCTCTCCTTTGAGCCACCAAGAGGGTTAATCATTCTTTACTGAAATGAAATGAACTAAACTTAATTCTTTGTCAAAACCTAAATAATTCAGTACATTATTTTAGTCTGTGTAATGATGCTATGTTTTGGGGTTTTACTATGTTTCTCCCCTACTTTCCTCATTTCTCTTCTGAATGCTTTTCTATTTTATGTAATTTTTATTTAATGTTAATGCAAAAGCAACTTTCAAGTTGTTCCACATAAACAAAAGAAAATATTTTTTTAACTTGATTGAAATTAAGTATATGTAATGATCTCATATTATAAAGGGAAAATCCAAAACATTTCTTATCATTAATATTATGATTATTTGTATTACTAGCAGCTACCATTTACTAAATTTTTTGTAACCTCATGTCATGTACTGTGCTAGGTGACATTTATTCCTCACAATATCTACAGGAGGAATTATTAGTCCCAAAACAGACAAGGAAACCAAAGCTAAAAGAGGTCAAAAACTTTTCCCTGGATCCTAGAACTAATAGATGGCAGGAATGAGATTTAAATTTGTGACGTGTCTGATTCCAAACCCTGTGTTCTTCATTACCGCACTAAGCTAAATTTTGTTTAAAAGATTCTTGTTTAAATATGACCCACATAAAACGGGCCATTTGTTTAATGAACAGCTGTCAAAGCACTGCGATATTAAGTACTTTTCCAGGCACCCCTGGGGCAAAAGAAAACGAAAAATCCGATACAGCCCAAGCCTTCTAGAACTCTGAAGTTAAGTTTGAAGACAGAATCCATGAAATAAGGTGAAAATTAGACCAGTGTGACATGTAAGCCTTGAGTTTGAGTCCTAGAGATGCCCCTGCCCAGCAATGTGACCCTGAGCAAGTTATTCCTTCTGTGTGAAACTGAGATCATAAGGGTGTGAGCTTCACAGGAGCCTCTGAGGATAAGATGGGAAAATACGGACCAGTGGTTCTCAACCTCAGCTGGTTTCTCCCCACCAAAGGATATTTGGCAATGTCTGGAGGCATTTTTAGTTGTCACAACTGGAAAGAAAGGTAGGAGTGCTATTGCAAGAGGCCAGGGATGCTGCTAAACACCTTACAATGCACAGGACAGGCCACTCCTCCCCAACAACAAGGAATCAGCTGGCCCTAAATGTCAATAGTGGGGAGGTTAAGAAACCCTAATGCAGAAAAAGCACATAGCAGAGTGCTAATGGTATGTAGTACCTTCATACTAGCTCTTATTGCATTTACATAAAAAGATGGCACTGTACGTACTTGAGCAGCAAAATAATACTAATAATTTGAAAATAATGGTGGAAAAGGAATAATAATTTTAAAACATAACTTTTAAAGACAAAGACTTCACACAGCAATGTAGTAGGTAAGAGCATAGGCTTTGGAATCAGATGGACCTACCCTTGAATACCAGGTCTGTGTGATGCTGAACAAATTACTCAGACTTTGAACCTCTTGGTTTCTTCATCTTTCTAATGAAAATAAATGTATCTACTTCTCTTTGTTTTGGTGATGATTAAATGAGATAATTTATGTACCTGGAACATAATAAAACTCTCAATAAGTATTTTTAATATATTGAGTCTTATGCAGGGCCTAGAAAAAGTACTTTGGATTAGTGAAAGGAAAAATAAATCATTTATTTCTATATAAACTTAAGCAAGGTACTTAATCTAGTAGAGACTTATGGTTTGTATCTTCAAAGTGTGTATAAAATACCTCTATTGCAAAGTTACACTAAGAATTAAATGAATCTGCATTTTAAAGCACTGAGTAAGGTGCCTGGCATATTGGGGGGGGCAGTATTCGATAGATATTAGTTACCTTCTCCCCAAAGGGTTAAAAAAAAGTTTTTATAAAGGTACCAAGGTTGAAACAAATAATAAAAATTGCCTTTGCTAGAGCAGAAAGTCTGGCCTGAGAAGGACAGGGAATACTCCATAATTTACAAACAGTCCACCTTGGAGAAGCCCTCTGCATTTGAAAGGGAAGTTACACATACACCGCATCTCCTTCACACCACTCTTCAGCTTTCAACAAGCATCCTTCTTCTGGCCTAGGAATGCCACTGTGACTTACCTAGGCCCAAAGAGAGCACAGCCCTTGGCTGCACTTACTGGAAGAACAGAAATTGAATTCTTCAACTACAAATGTAACTGCATTTTATTAGAACCAAGAAGATCCACAGCAATAACTCTTCATAAATGAGCTAAGCACAATGCACGATTGATTAGAAGACATCTGCCATTCTACCTCTAAAAAATAATCATTAATGAGGCTTTACGATCATCTCTGAAAATCACTGTTTGTCAGGCAGTAATACCAGAGATGAAATTACCTATTCAGTTACTGACTGCCAAGGCAGACTATATCTAAGAGTATAATAAATGCTATTTCAGAAAACACAGTTTAAATTTCAATGAAAATAAGAAAATAATCATAAACCATCCAATTCTAAGCTATTAAAGTTAAGGCCTTTTTAAATATCCTGTACCATTGTGCTTAAGATAATTTCCCAATCAAATGAAGACAATGTTTAGATATCATTTACTCTAGCATTTCAAGTATGAAAGATGTGTCCATATACAAATGAAATAAAAAACATAACACATATAACTTTGCCAGTCTAAATGGCTTAATGAGTGCATTTTCCATTTGAAATTACACATTAGCTGCCATTTGGCAAAGTTGATGATCTTATGGTAAGTCTATATGATTCTCTGACGCAGTTTCTGAATTCATTTTGCCTTTTTATACACCCAATATCTACCCACCTACCACATGACATGCTCAAAAACAATTTTACTTTCTGTTACAACCTATACATATTCTAAACGCCTCACCTGTCTGTCAAAAATGAACTACTTCCTACTTTCCTTTCTGGGAAATAGAGAATAACAACAACCCTGCACTGGACGCATTCACATGATTCTATGTCATTCTGAACATAAATCAGCCACATGGAAAAGGTTCTAGGTCCAGTGGTTAAGATTCCCCGCTTCCGGGGCTTCCCTGGTGGCGCAGTGGTTGAGAGTCCACCTGCCGATGAGAGCACGCCGTTCGTGCCCCGGTCCGGGAGGATCTCATATGCCGTGGAGCGGCTGGGCCTGTGAGCCATGGCCGCTGAGCCTGCGCGTCCAGAGCCTGTGCTCCACAACGGGAGAGGCCACAACAGTGAGAGGCCCACGTAGCGCAAAAAAAAAAAAAAAAAAAAGATTCCCCACTTCCACTGTACAGGGGACAGGTTCAATCGCTGGTCGGGGAACTAAGATCCCATATGCCATGCATCATGGCCAAAAAATAAAATTAAAAAAAAGAAAACAAAAGAAAAGGTTCTAGCCTTTATCAACTGTAAGATACATGTAGAAACCAGGAATACAACCTCTTGTATTGCCTGCGTCCATTTCCAATGCGATCTAATGCTATTAACTTTCCAAAATCATGACATTTGTCAGGTCTTACCATAGTAGGACTCCAAAAATCTTATAAGTCCCCCTCTGCCCTTAAGATAAATAACATACTCCATAGACTCACATTCAAGGCACACTCAAGTTTACAATGTGACCTCATTTCACCTTTCAAACACATCCTCCCTTCCTTTCCTATATGGACAATTGTATAGAGTTAACCTTCCCTCACTCTGCGTTATATTGTCTGCTTTCAAACACTTGTGCTCTTCACCTACTTGGTAGACCCTCCCTTTAGTCTCTATTGACTCAAAGCCCCACTTACACCTCCCCTACTTAATTGCCCCAAGGCCACTCAGTCTGTGGGATTAGTGAGGATAATACAGTCTGGATGTTGCAGTTAGTCCTCAAAGACACCACAGGCAAAGTAACAAAACCTATGGTATCTGGAAGGCATCCAGCACTTAGGGAAGTCAATGAAAAGGATCCCTGTGAAGGTTGCAGGGTTTAAACCACAGAGTTCCCCAGACCTTCCAAGTCTCCGAAGCAGTAACTACCCATTCCCTGCCAGATACCTTCTACTGACAACAACCCAAAAGCCACTCCAGCTGCCCTGCTCCAACCACCTGCTTAAGCAGCCTCCTACTCTTTCACAGGACACCATGGCACATAAGAAAGTTCTTCAGGCTCCCTAGTAATCAAAGAAAACAAACTGAAAACAGCAAGGAGATCATTTTTTCCTCCTCACATTAACAGAAGACTGACAAAACTCAGCATTATTGGGATCTGGGGAAATGATCATGTTGATGGACAGTTGTGAAAATGTAAATTGGTGTAACCTAGTCTGAAAGGCAATTTGGTGGCAAAAAGCCTTTAAAATGTGTATAGCCTTTAACTCAGCAAGCTACAAACATTTGTATTAGGATGTTTATCAAAGCATTGTTTAATTGCAAAAATTACAATGGAAGCAATTTAGTGATCAACAATAAAGAAAGGGTTAAATAAAGCACCATGCATTTATTCAACAAAATACTATGCAGCCATTCATAAAGATGCAGGAAATCTATATTTTTCATTCAATTTTGGGTGAATAGATCCAGTTATACTATAGCATATACACTATGATTGTGAATCTATACAGAGCGACAGCTGGAAAAATGTTTTCCACTGCTTTTAGGCATGGTTCCCTGATGCACCTGTAAAAGGATGCCTGAACCATAAATGTGGTACTTCTTTTGTATTGATCACCTCCAAATTCAGGTGCGTCTTCTGGCACATGTGCTGCTTTTAGAGGTCAAAGACCCCCAGGATCTTTACCATTTCATCTTGAGAAAATTCACATTCTTCTTCCTTACAATTAAGGCACACAGTAGGAGAGTGTCTGTCTATCTATACTAAAATGTCATTTATAACAACACGTAAGATGTGAAAACTGAATTTTAAAAGATAAGACGTTTCTAGAGGATTCGCCCATCTGGTTCAACATCTAAATATCATGCACATTCTCCACATTATTATAGCCCTCAAATCAGATACATCTCACAATCGGTAGTATCTTACAATTGTTCTCAGAGAGGCAGCAGTAATGAGCTAGTTGTCATGGCCTGCACATTTATGAAAACCTGCAGAATGAGTGTTAGTCTGGTTGCAAGAAAACCCAAGAGACAATAATGGAACAGTGTTTTAACATCTAGAAACCATATGCTTGTGAGGAAGCAAAAGGAAGAGTGGAGAATCAAGCATTTTTAACAACATTCTTGTAGAAGGAATCACAAAGCAAGCTCACTCTACATGATTGCTAAGCATCTTTTCAGGACCAGCGCTATTCCTGGCACACAAAGTGATAGTGCATGAATGGGCACAGAAATGCATGACTAGGAATTCAAAAGGGATTCAGAAGAGATGAATTCTGAATATGAATAAGTTTTTAGAATAACTTATCCAATTTATTTTAGTGCATGTTCTTTTTTATGCACCCACAGGAGAAATATATGATACATTTTATATTTAATTAAGTTTAAACATATTCTTTGAATCAGAATAAAATTAACATTCTAAGCGATAACAAAACATTTCTATAGTTTAATTGAAAGTATGTTTTTCTTAGTGATACATAAAATAATGGTGTATCTTACAACAGAAAGCATATTAGATTAATTGAAATATAGGAATAGAAGTTCTAGAAAGAGGGAACCAAGAAAACTAAATGAAAGAATTTACATTATTTCATGGAACCTAAGATTCTTTGATGCTGGCCCTTTTCTTATCATACAAGCAAGTGTCAACAGAATGTTTTTTTACACAGCCATGTCATGACTGCCACCTGGCTGATGGCTATTATAAGACACCATCAATTTAATATGTATCCTGATTTGAGATGTTAAATTGCAGGGGGAAGTTGACTTTACAACTGATCAAATCAGTAATGCAAGAAAAATATCGGAACTGAAAGGCATACGTCCAAAAGGAAAAGATCCATTCCTTCCCCCACACAATCAATTAAAAATGACATACACCCAGGCACATCATCTTGAAATTTCAAAATTCCAAAGATAATAAGATGATGCTAAAAGCTTCAAATTGGGGAAAAAAATGTTCAAGATTCAGAATAGCATCAGACTTCTCTATAGCTAAAAATGGCAGCAAGAAGACAATGAAATACTCCATCAAAATGCTGAGGGAAAATGACCTCCAACAAGAATCCTACAACCAGAAAAACTATCCACCAGGTGTAAAACAGAATAAAAATATTCTCAGATATAAAACGTCTCAAAAACTTCACCTCAACATATCCTTTCTTAGGAAGATACTGGAGGATGTGCTTCATTCATCGAAACAAGAGACTAAATTAAGGAAAAGCAAAAGATATGGCAATCAGGAAACAAGGGATCCAACATAAGAAAGAGGTAAAGAAATCTGCAGAATGATTGCACTGCAGATACTATTAGCTCTCCACCAAAACCCATTCCCTCTTCTCTGGACACATAGTTAGACATTATCTCAGCCACCCTTGAAATTAGACTTGGCCACAAGACTGAGTTCTAGACAATGATATCCAAGTGAGAGGAGTGTGAGCCACTCCCAGGACTATGTCCACGCCTGACTGAACGGAGTTGACCATGACAACTGTGGAATCCATGTACTGAAAATAGTAGTACCTCTAACCAGGGTCCCTGAGTGACCGCAGGAAACAGAGCAGCACCCCACCCTATTCACCCAGAAGAGCTCAGTAGTTTTACATGAGTGAGAAGTGTACTTCTGTTGTGTTTGAACCATTATCCATTGTGGACTACTTGTTCCCTCAGCCTAAGATTACCGTAACTAATTTAGATGTAAAAGGAAGATTCCAAAATGACAACAATGAGCAAATGTATGAACAGCTTGAGGATGCATGTGGCCAAGAAAAAGACGAATGTATAGGTTGTCTGATTAAACTAAATATATTAAGAAGAGATTTACAATTTAGATGGAAATTTTGATGGTAAAATAGTGAGAGAGACTTCGAAAACTGAGCAAAATAAAATAATTAAAACAGTCATAAAATATGGGGAAAATATTGGGTTGGCCGAAAGGTTCGTTTGGGTTTTTCTGCAAGATGTTACAGAAAAACCCGAACGAACCTTTCGGCTAACCCAATAAAAACATTTATAAGAAAGGAAATGTAATCATATCATAATAGGCCAAAGGATTCAGCTGTGAGTGATAGTTACAGTCAGAGCAATTTAAAAATTAAATTGAGGAAGCAAAGGAGGTGAACGTATGTGTGTTATCTTCCATAGCAGGAAATGACTACATAGAGAAGAAAACTAAAAAAACCAAGAAATAGCATCATAAGCATCTTGTTTTCACAAAACGGAGGCAAACATGAAAAAATAGTAAACTATTTGAAGGTAATCCCTCTAGGAAGTAAGAATCAGAGATGTAAAAGGGTACAACAGGGCAATGGGAACCACTGCTTTCGATGACATATCAAACTGTAAACCTGCAATTTGATAAATGTGCCAACATGTATTACATTCTTGATTGAACAAAAATACCAAATTTGTTTGCTTTAGGCTGAATTATAACTTCTCCAAAAGGTAACACTACTTTTCTCATGTTAATTGGAAGCTCTAATTGGCAGCTTTATATGCTGCTGATTACTTTTAAAAGATATAATTATGGAAATAATTTGATAGATAAAATATTTCAAAACAAGGGAGTCAGAAGGGGGGAAATAAAAATGGCTGTGAAACTAACCAGGCCTAATCCTTTCATCTTCTAGATAAGAAAACTGCAACTCTTCTGGGAATCTGCTACCGTCTTCCACAAAAGTAAAGCTTTTAAAGTGCAGTGGAAGAAGAGCCTTCATTTGAAAAATGGAGCTAGACCTCGAGTGTTTGGCAGCCACATCGCCTCAATTTCCACCATAATCTCCTCTGCTATTACCACACTGGTTTGGGCTGGGGGCACTCTTCCCACCTATAGCTATTGCCGGATTGGATATTCCCCTTAATTTTCATAAAACAGATAAGACAATTAAACAAGACTTTCTACAGATTTAGAAGATAGATAGATAGACAGACAGATAGATAGATAGATAGATAGATAGATAGATAGATAGATGATAGATAAAAAATAATCTGGATAATCTTTACCAAGTAGGACATGCTTTCCTTAACCTGCAAACTTTGTTCCATTTTAGCTACTGTCTGTTTAGTATATACCACCAATGAGCCCAAAATGAAACACTTACCTGCCACAAATCACCCAAATGAATAAGACACAGAAAAAAGCAAAGCTTCCTTCCTCATACCCACTTCCAGACCAGCTTTCACAGGCCAGTTTCACGACTGAACACACATCCCAAAAGACTGACATGAAAGAGGCCCAGCATTCTTCCCACAGAAATATGACTTTCTCCTGTGACCTCAATTGGTCAACTTTAGCAACTTAAGTCTAGAATGGTGGAAGAGGAGAAGGATATGGCCTGAAGGTGTTTCTTCACAAAGAGCAATTGAAAATCTTTCCCAGTTACAAAGATAAATCAGCAGCAAACCTGAGACAGGAACCTTACTCCCTGGCTCAAAGTCAAGGGTTTTTATCACCATACAATTCAATTCATCTTTACTGCGGATCAGCACATAAAAAGCATGGCAGTTAAGTTGGAAATAAGGAAAAAACTGCCTTTCTCAAATTTTCTTTCAAGGAAAAAATCTTGTGGCCAAGGAGATGACAAAATCCTTTACTGAAGATATTACAAAAACCTTTTTTGAAGATTTTTATGAGTCAGGCAGAGCCTCATTGTTTTCAAGAGAGAGCCATTGAAAGTTGCATTCTAGGTTGTAACCAACACTCACATTTTAATCACAGTTTTCCCATTTCTTCAACCATTTAAGAGAACCAAAGACCTTTTATATCTGGACAAAACTTATTACTATATTGCATTATTCAATAAACCCCTCTCTCTGAAACTCTTTCTATATATTCTCTTCCCCTCACAATGATGTTTACCTTTGATATTTCAATGCAAGAATGTAAGAGTGTGTTGCTATATTGCTCTTCATTGAAAAAAACAGACACTAAAGACGGCACTCAAAATTCCTGGTTATGATACTCACTTTCGGAAGTGCTCACCCATTATCTTATTTACACAGTACTGATACTATTAATAGAATTTATATAACACCTTCTTTCAGAGGAAAAAAAATGCACTTCACATCCATTATCTCATTTATCTTTGTACTCTCCCTCTGAAGTGTAGTGAGAACAGTTGCCTCACCCTGTTTTAATGGAAAAAAACTTAACCAGAAAAGATCTATTATCCTTGATGTGGATAAACAGCTTCTAAGTAGAGTGCCTACATCAATTAGAGAATAAACCCTCAGTTACAGAATATTTCTGTCAATACCCTGAATGAGAGTAGCAAAGTAGAAATACTGGAATTCAGCCAATTTTATTCTTTTTAAGATAAATATCTGTTCTTGGATATTATTCATATATGTCATTAAAATTTTTAGAACAACAAAATAGCCCAAAATAACTAAATGCAAATTTACACAAAAAATAAAGCACAGTAGTTCACGAATGAATAGTATATAATATTGTCATTGTCTGATTTGTCAGAATTTCACACTTACAGATGTCTTTGCAGAAGGAAATTATGACCTTTTCCACCCACCATTAGCTTAATACTAATTTCTATTAATATATACTTTGAGTTTTATACGTCAGCCAGCTATCTTGACACAAAGTGACAACTTATACAAAACTTTAAAGGACTATAACGTCTAGGACTTTAAGACAAGTAATAATAACTATTTTAAAACTGTCATATTTTAAGAAATCTCCAGATTATACATTACTGATACAACACAACAAATGTTTTTAAAGCTGAAAAATATTCTTCATATGCAATGACAATGATGGTTGCTTACCCAATATCCAATCTCCCCTTCTTTCTTAATAATAATGGAATCCTGGCATTTGGGGAAGTACTGATTTCCCCAGATTAAAAAAAAAATTTTTTTAAACCTTCTATTTCTCAGACCTCCCTGCCATTAAGGATGGGCACTGGCATAGCTCTGGTCAATAAGATATTAGTGGAAGTCTACCAGATGCATCTTCCTGGGAGCTATCATTTTCCTTATTAAAAGGACTATCAGCTGATGTGTGCCTCACCTTTTGTCCAGCCGCTTCTTCCTGCCTGTAGTACAGAAGCCATGCTTGGAGGCTCACTAACTGTCTTTCCACCAAGAGAGGGAAAGCCATACACTAACGGTGGTAGGGCCAAAAGCAAGAAGGAGCCTGAATTCTTGATTACCTCAAGGATGGTGCAGTTGCTCCTGCCTTGTACTCTCTCCCTCCAGATATCTCATGGCATGTAAAACAATGATAAACTCCTTACTTGTGATTGCCAAGGGGAAAAGATGAAGGGGAGGGATGAATTGGGAGGCTGGGACTGGCACATGCACACTAGTATATGTAAAATAGATAATCAACAAGGACCTACTGTATAGCACAGGGAACTATACTCAATACTCTGTAATAACCTGTACGGGAAAAGAATCAGAAAAAGAATAGAAATATGAATATGTATAACTAAATCACTTTGCTGTACACCTGAAACTAACACAACATTGTGAATCAACTATATGCCAATATAAAATTTAAAAATTAAAAATTTTGAAAATAAATAAACTCCTTCCTTGTTACTATTACATGTCAAATTTTACTCTCAAATGAATACAATCCTGATAAAATAACAAATATATCCCAATTGAATTCTTCTTTCCTCTCATCAAATGGCTTAATGCAAAAATTAATCCCCTACACTTAGGAAAGGCAAATCCAAATGAAAAGTGGGCAGATACTCTGTCACACAATAAATTATTTTCCATCTTTTATATTCACTTACTGTGAATGGCCATCCTTCTTTAACCTTTAAAGTCCGGCTTTAAAGTATTTCTCATTCATGTGAAAGTGTGAAGTCAGAAGGAAACAAACCTAGACTAAACAGCAAAGAGGGTAACCAACTCTGCTATACATTTTTGCCTATAAACCAAATGAGGAAAACATTTTTTTCCAAGACTCATTGGTATTCTCCAGCTGTATCTCCATCTTACTGAAGATTATAGATAAGTAGGAGGTGTGACTCACAGAAATAGTTTTCCTCACATAAATTTCACCCATTGAATAAAATCTGCAATATTCTCTGAGCAATACAAAATAGACACTTTTGGAGTCTTATGCTATTCTTCATGCTATGAACAATAAAATAAAAATTTTACAAATTATCCAAAATTTTCACACCCAAGATTCCTCATAATGATAATATTTATACCAGCTAGCCTAAATTTCACAGTCCAAGATCGTTAATTACAAAGATCTGTAAACACTAATTTTATCCTTCAAAAATGTAAAATGCAAAGTCATAACAATCACTTCACGTATTCAGTTGGGAATGTATTTGGCTGGGAGTAACAGAGAACCTAATAAATAGTGGAAGAAATAGTCAGGAGTTTTAATTTTTTTCTCTTGGAATAATAGACTGGAGGTAGGCAGTGCAGAGCTGATATATCCACTTTAAGATGTCATCAAAAATCTGAGTTTTATCATCCTCAGTTTGTGGTTTTATTCCTCATGCTTGCAAGATAGCTGCTCACCTCAAAGCAAAAACGTGATAAGGGTCAAGGGCAAGGGCCTTCTCCTTGAGAAATTTTGCCTTTTCAAAAATGTACGTGGGGGCTTCCCTGGTGGCGCAGTGGTTGGGAGTCCGCCTGCCGATGCAGGGGACACGGGTTCGTGCCCCGGTCCGGGAAGATCCCACATGCCGCGGAGCGGCTGGGCCCATGAGCCATGGCCGCTGAGCCTGTGTGTCTGGAGCCTGTGCTCCGCAACGGGAGAGGTCACAACAGTGAGAGGCCCGCGTACCGCAAAAAAAAAAAAAAAAAAAAAATGTACGTGGTCCCCAGAAATCTCCATCTAATCTTTGTAATGTGGGCCAATCCGAGATTCGAGGGAGACTGGGAAGTTGAATAATTTCCTTTCCATCTTGTATAGCAGAGCAAGATGAAAGAGAAAGAGGGTGAACGGATGCTAAAGGAGCGATCCACAATATCGCTACACCCCCAGACCAATTAAATCTAGAGCCATCCTCATCAGCATCCTCACTATTGTAATTATCACCATCAGCATTAAAGTGTTGTTCCCCAAATTGTGTTGTGTTGTATCCATACAGTTGGGTAGTCCTCATCCAACCATGACCTCTCTAATTATTGTAAATTTCGGACCAAATCAAGGTATTATATTATAATAACTTCAAACTAAAAATTTGATTCCCTGGAGTGCTTTCTTATGAATAATACAGTGGTCCCTCAGTTTGTGGGGATGGAAGAGGGTGGGGAAATTGTCTTCAGGACCCCCACAGATACCAAAATATGTGAATGATCATGTCCTTTATATATAATGGCATAGTACAGTGGCACTTCAGTATCCACAGACTCCACATCCACGTAGTAGGTCAGCCCTCATTCAACGGTGGGTGTGGGAAACTACGGATATTGACTATGCTTAATTACACAGGCTTATCCAAAAATTCCACTAATTTTGTGTCAAATAATACCTTTTAATCTAAAGTTTCACCAAATCGTAATGCTAGAAAGAATCTTAGAAATTATCGTAATTCAAAGTCTTAATTATACCCTGAGCCTTACCCAGGGGATGTCATTTACCCACTTAGTTGCAAAGCAGAACAGAAACTCAGGGCTTCTTATTCCAAGTCCTCATTTATGCAGTTATGAAAGAGCAACCCTAAAAACAAATCCCCTTTCACTCTTTTAAAAGATGTAAAATCACTAGGAAGAAAAACCTGTCATTCTATTATTTGTTTCCCTACAACCGCCTCATTTTTCTGCATTGAGTTTTTCACCATAGTATACATCATGGCACTGCAAGTCATTCCAGGGTCTTAGTTACAGAGAAGTACAGAGTAGCTTCCTTTAAGGATATATAGGTAGCTTCCTAAAAGTAATTTCAACTACTCTAACAAATACTTCCTGATCTCTGAATTTAGAGACATGTATCATTCTGTGTTCTTAAATTATTATGATCCATAATATAGAAAAACCATGGATGTCATTTTCTTCTTACTCTCAAAAAGTCCCCAGTCAGTCAATACATCAAATGCCACTCTATGCTTTCTTCTTTCAACCTATAACATTTGATATGGGTGAAATTAGGTTAAAATGACCACCAGAGCAGCCTTACTAGAGGAAGGGAGAATAGCCTCCAAGGGCAATGTTTCTCTCTATAGTGAGAGAGTGAAAGGAGACAGGAGCAGAGGAAGAATCTTTCCAAGGAATCTAGAGATCTGTGTATGTGTGTGTATGGAGGAGGCGGGAGCAAGTATTGTAGGCTGAGCTGCCTGTTTTTATTTCCCACAGTCTGTTTTAACATCTGCTGGTCTTGCTATATCCTTCTCACCTACTGGCTCTCTAGAACCTGCAGGAAAACAAATTCCTCAGCACACCAGTGCATGGTGCCACAACCCACAAGCCTTTAAAGGTGAGTCTGTCTATAAAATGAGACATTTAAGTCACTTTCCCAGCAAAGACCATCCACAGATATCATCACATGGTACAAACAATACAAAAACAGAATCTAGGACTCTTCCTCAGGAGTTCATAAATCTCCAAGATTATATGCAAACTTTTGAGTTTATGTTAATTTTGCAGGATAATTGGTCCATATGTTCATCAGATTTTCAAACATACTTATTTTTTAAAGAGTACCATCATGCCATCCCAACTTATTAAAGTATTATTTTCTCTTTAGAAAAGGGTACTGAAAACCCATGCCTCAATATAAAATTTTAAGTCTTCTCAAAAGAAAGTGATTCTGATTTCTTAAAGAAAACATAAAATTAAGAAATGCTAAGAACTTATAATAAACAAGCCCTGCCATTATTGAATTAAAGGAAATTAAGCTCCCTATGGCCTTTCAAGGTATCAATGTTCTTAACTATAAAACAATAGGATTGAAATAGGCGATCTCTAAGTTCGCTTTCAGTTTAGAAAGGCTGTAATTCTATGAGTCAGCACTGTGGTATAAACCAGGATAGCCAAAAACAGAATCCTGTTATCTTTTCCTTAATCTACACGAAATATCAGTATGTTGCTTGCGCAAATAATGTCATTTATTTTCTCTACTGTTTAAAGTCCATCTGATATGGGACTTCTTTTAGCAATTCCCAGAGATGGCAACAGATAAAATATATTAATATTTTTCAAATGCTTTAAGGCAACTTAGAGAAAAATATTCAATACAGAAAATACAGTATACATAGATTTTTTTGTCTTATATTCCACTGGCAAGATGTGACTTAACATTAAATTATTCAATTATAGTAATATTTATTAAAGTAAATAAGATATGTACTGATTTTTTAAACTGAGGTTATACTGTGTCTCTAAAACAAATGCAAATTACAGGAGAACACAAGTCAAACTAGTGTTTTCTACTATATTAACAGATAACGTGGCTGAGGAGTTAAGAGTTTTTTTAAAAAGCATATACTTCCAGTGCAGACGAGACGGCATATACTTTCCTCCTCCCCACTTAATATAACGCTAAACCTTGAAAATAAGGAAAGAGACAACCAAAGGAGGACTCAGAACAGTGAAAAGGAGGTGGGTTGGTTACTGGCCTTGGACTAGAGGAACAACAGAGCAGAAGGTACCTTATGACCCCCTACCCAATAGCAGGTTATGCAGGTCCAGGGTCTCCCAACCCCCCGAATCTAGCAGTAGGTGATACAGGTGAGCTTACATTCCTCCCTTGTGTCTAACTGCGATCCAGCCAACAACACCAGATGGCCTCTCAGCACTGGCAGGGGGATTCCTGCCATAACAAGCTCCAGGCCCGGGAGTGCTCCTTATTCCTGCAGGCTGAAAAATCCCTTCCCTCACCTACAAGCATCAGGGGGACTGGCCTTGGCAGGCCCCTTCTGCCCCCTTCAGGGGCATCAGCAGGGTCCAGTGGGAGCTCCAGAAGCACCAGTCAAGCCAGGCAGACCGAAGCAGCACCATAAAGCTTCTGCAAAGTAAATCGTCATTGGAACCACAGCCCACAAAGTAATCCTGGACATGTGTACTAAACCTACACAGGGTGACTGTCTGCTAAAGTATAAGATTTCAATAGGACCCAGACCCTTTTAACATGGTAGCCAAAATACCCAAGACATGATCACAACTGGAATGAGAAAAGACAATCAACTAAAACCAACACTGAAATGAATCAGATGTTAGAATTTGGAATTATCTAGTAAGAATTTTAGAGCAGCCATTATAAAAGTGCTTCAACAAGCAAATTCAAATTCTCTGAAAAAAAAAAAAGAATGGAAAATTTCCACGAAGATGCATACGTTCTAATAAGTTCTAATTGCCAAATGGCAATTATAGAACTAAAAAATACAATAACCAAAATAAAACACTCACTGGATGGGTTCAATAGTGGAGATGACAGAGGATAGAATCAGTGAACTTCAGAATAGATCAATAGAGTTTATCCAATCTGAACAACAGAGAGAAACTAGACCAAAAAAAAAAGAAGGAGGAGGAGAAGGAAAAGGAGAAGAAAAACAAGAAGAACAGAGCCTCAGGGTCCTGTGGGACAGTAACAAAAGATCCAGTATTCATATCATCACTTCCCAGAATGACATGAGAAAGACAGTAGAGCTGAAGAGTATTTGAAGAAATAATGAAATAATGCTAGGAAAAATTTCGTTCAAGACACAAACCTATAGATTTAAGAAGCTGATCAAATCTCAAACAGAATAAACCCCAAGAAATCTAATACCAATACACAACATCACTAAGCTTCTAAAAAACTAAAGACAATGAAAGTATCTTAAACTAGCCCGAGAGAAATGGCACATTGCCTTTAGCAGAGCATCAATTCAAATGACAACAATTTTCTCGTCAGAAACCACAGGGGCCTAAAGGAAGTGGCACATTTTTCAAGTGCTGAGAGAAAAGAACTGTCAACCACAAATTCTTTCCCAATAGGAGTTGTTTAGATAATATTCAATGAGAGAAATGAAAAACATAACACTGTCTTACACTCAGAACAACAGCATTTAAATAGAACCAAGAGAAGAGACCTAAATACATATAGTAATAGCCAGAGCAACCACTGAGAAAACTGTACAAAGAGATACACTCAAAAACACTATAAATAAATCAAAATGGAATCCTATAAAATGTTCAAATAACTCACAGGAAGAGAAGAAAAGAGAAATAAAAGAACAAGAAACAGAGGAAACAAAGAGAAAACATAATAAAATGGCAGACTTAAACGCTAACATAATGCAGAGAAATTGGATCGCTCATACATTGCTGGTCGGAATGTAAAGATACAGTCCCCCTGGAAAATGGTTTGGCAGTTTCTTATAAAACTAAACATGCAATTATCATAGGACCCAACAATCACACCCATGGGCATTTATCCCAGAGAAGTGAAAACTTATATCCACACAAGCACCTGTACACACGTGTGCATACCAGCTTTAATCATAATAGCCAAAAACTGGAAACAACCCAAATGTCCTTCAATGCCTAAACAAGCTGGGGTACACCCATACAATGGGACCGTACTCAGCAATAGAAATGAACAAACCATTGACACATATGACATCTTGGATGATTCTCTGGGGAATTATGGTGAGTGGAGGACAAAAACAACCTCAAAGATTATATAACCTATGATTCCATTTATATAACACTTTGGAAATGAAAAATTTATAGTGATAAAGAGCAGATTAGTGGTTGTCAGAGGTTAGGAATGGGACAGGGAGTGCAAGGGAGGTGGGTGTAGTTATAAAAAGGGCAGCACCAGGGCTCCTTGTGGTGATGGAGCTATTCTGTTATCTTGACTGTGGTGGTGAATACAGGAACCTACATATGAGATAAAATTGCATAGAACTAAACACTTACACAAATAAGTGTAAAACTGGTAAATCCGAATAAGAGCTGCAGACTATATCGTGTCAGTCTCCTGGTTGTGATATTGTGTTATACTTTTCCAAGATGTTACTCTTCGGGAACACTGAATGAGGGGTACACAGGATCTGTCTGTACTATTTCTCACAACTGCATGTAAATCTACAATTGTCTCAAAATAAAAAATTTAATTAGAAAGAATACTGGGTGAAAGTTGTGGGGAAGCTGGTCTTTCACATAGTCTCAAAGTATCACTGTACAGAGTCTATATTAACCTCAAAGGAAAATAAAAGGATCAATTTGGTAGCGACCATCTTTCAAGTGCTCTGACTTAGTCACCAGTAATGGGACAAACAGACTCTCCTGTTGTGATACAATAGGAAGTACATATCACCAATTTAGGAGTATTCTTGCTGAAAATATTTAACCTGAACCTAACCAAGTGAGTAAGCCATTAGACAAATCCATACTTAGAGACACTCTTTAAGTCAACTGACCTGGACTCAACATAAATATTAATGTCACAAAAAGAAAAAATAGACAAGGGGACTAGCATAAATTAAGCTTTTAAAAATAATGTGAGGATAGCATAAAAAAAGAAAATAACTGAAAAGAGTTGATTCTCAGAGTGTTATATAGTCACAGAAAGACGTCTTATGCCACCAGCAAGGCAGACTGAGCTCATGTGAACCAAATTCCCTTCCGCTACAAACACATATATATTTAGATTTTTAAAAGACCAGAAAAATTGAAATAGGTTAAAGTGTTAAGCCTGAAGAAAAAAAAAAGAAAGGTAATTTGTAGCTGTCAGAACAGAAAGGAAACAGATATGGTAATAGCAGGCACAGAAATCGGTAATACAGCAACCCAAAATTATACACAACTTAGATGCAGGCACAAATGTCAAGAGGCTGGAGATTTCACATGTGTTTAGGGACAGGAAACTTAGTTTGGGACCCATGAAAAGAAGGAGCTGAGACCTCTGCCTAAGAACCCTGAAAGAATTGACCATTTAGTCTAAGAAGGATTAGAAGTTTGGCCTGGAAGCAGCAAGAAGGTTTGTCTCTTCCTGGGGCTCTGGATAGAAGAAAAAGAAAAAGGATTCTTTGAATTAAATCCCTAAACAACCTCCCCCCACACAGTTTGAATTTACATCACCTGCATGGTATAGGAATCTCAAGCCAAGAAATTAATGAAAAAGCCAATTCTACGGATGATCTAGACTTAACGTGGTGATCATTTCACAATACATACAAATAGCAAATCGTTATGCTGTACACCTGAAACTAATAAAATGTCAATTATATTACATGTCAATCATACCTTAATAATTTTTTAAATCTGATAGATCCTAGACCAGCAAAATCCCTAGGTTAATCTACAGAAGCAAACACAATATCACTCTACAGGGAAACTTCCAAAAACTAGGAAGAATATGGCTATCACAGGGAAAAACCAAAAGCAGAAACCCAGCTGAAGATGAATTCATAATCCCAATAATAAACCACATGAGGAAAGGATCCTCCTTTAAGCGGATATATAGTTCTGGAAGAACCAGTAGACCCAACCACTGGGACGAGTAACTCCCAGAAGAATTCAAGTAAGAAAACAATCTGATACTTATTATAAAATAAGTACATGTATAATTATTAAAGAGAAAATATGAATAGAATCCAAAATAAAAGGATAGAAAAACTCAGGGAAAAAACAGGAAGATATGAAAAGGCATCAAATAGCACTCCTAGAAATAAAAAAATAATTCATAGCTCAATGGAAATTTAAGCAATAGATATCAATGAAGAATTAGTTAGCTGGAAAACAGTCCTGAATAATTAACCAAATGCCTTTTTGAAATATTTCTTAATAGAAAATAATACAGAGGTAACAGACACGAGACATAAAACAGGAAGGTCCAACATATATCTAAGAATTCCAGTGGGAAAAATAGAGACAATGGGGCTTCCCTGGTGGCGCGGTGGTTGAGAGTCCGCCTGCCGATGCAGGGGACACGGGTTCATGCCCCGGTCCGGGAAGATCCCACATGCCGCGGAGCAGCTGGGCCCGTGAGCCATGGCTGCTGAGCCTGCGCGTCCGGAGCCTGTGCTCCGCAACGGGAGAGTCCACAACAGTGATAGGCCCGTGTACCGCAAAAAAAAAAAGAGACAATGAAGGCAACATAATGTATGATGAGATATGCTATGAATTTTTAATAATTCAAGAAACAGAAGAGTCATCTGATTAAAGAAGCATAAGAAATCCCATGAAGAAAATGTAAAAATAAACCCACACCTGGGCATACCTCAGTAAAACTGCAGAACACCAAAGACAGAGTAATCTCTTTTTTGTAAATTGAAGTATAGTTGATTTACAATGCTGTGTTAGTCTCAGGTGCACAGCAAAGTGATTCAGTTATATATATATATATATATATATACATATATATATACATACGTATAGTTTTTCAGATTCTTTCCCATTATAGGTTATTACAAGATATTAAATATAGTTCCCTGTGCTATACAGTAGGTCCTTGTTTACCTGTTTTCTATATAGTAGTGTGTCTCTGTTAATTCCAAACTTCTAATTTATAGAGTAATCTTAAAAGCAATGAAGGAACTACTCATCATCAACAAGAGAGACAATTATCTTCAAAATGATGAGATAAATAATTGTCAAGTTAGAATCCTGCTCTCAGATAGTGTGTTATTCAAGTGTTAGGATGAAATACAGTTTCAAACAAACAACAACAGTAAAAAGATTCAGAGTTTTATCTGTATATGCTTACCAAATAGCTACATACTTCTAATAAAGAGGAATTTTAATCTAGAAGGAAAGAGAGGGATGCAAGAAGCTATAGCGAACATAGAAAACATGGGTAAATTTAAATGAGCATTGACTATGAAAACAATCAAAAAAAGGAAAAACTAAATATATAAAAAATGACATAATGGCTGTAAAAAATGTAGTAGAACTATATCACTATACAATATTATGAAACATGAAGTATGATCAGAATTATAACATTGTAGAGCCTTTTAGTATTCGAGAGGAGAGTAGATATTTTGATTAATATCATCTGTTAAGACAAAACATGAATGTTGAAAACATAAAAATACCTATTACTCAAAGTATAGAAATATATACAATATTTAAATCAATAGACCGAAAAGAGAGTAAAAGAAGTATAAGTCCACTAAAAGGAAAGAATGGTATAACAAGGAGGGACAGAAGAGGATCAAGGACATAGAAATGTCCTCCAGTGAGAAGTGACACTATATTTTAAAAGATTAAAACAGGCAAAACTAATGTGCATGAAGGAGGTGTTGCTATAGGATGGCTTCCCCAGGGCAGCCGACTCCAAGATGAAGTTGAGCATGCAATTTTATTAAGCACTGCCTTGCTATCAACATCTGAGAATGGGGAAGGAAGCAGAAATGGGCAAAGGGAGACTTGGTGCTGCAACACAAGCCCCATGGGGGTTTCCAGAGCCAGAATGGTCCTTCAGAGTTACCTGGAGCTGGACTGAGATGGCCGAGCCTTTATACTCTAACATGGATCAGCCATTGGATGTGAGCTGCCCTGGAAATGGTGTGACCTTGGACAAAGGGGCTTTCTACCCTTCAGGCAATCCTCAAAGGGACTGGCCCTCAAAGACCCTCTGCTGATAGCACTCCCACAAGCTGCGGCAACAAGCTCTCCCTGAAGGGGGGTTTGGCACATCACAGCGTCTGCCATATTACCACAAGGTGACTGCAAAACAACAGCGCTCAAAGGAACCCATTTGTCCCGTGATCAACATCCCCAACACTTTCTCTGAAGCCTGCTGCTCAAATTATCTTGGAAAGAGCAATGACGTTTTATGCCATAATAATAAAAGATAATTCCAAATTGCTAACCCCCAAATCCTTCTAACTCAAGACTACAGCATGTACCTCTTGCTCCCTAATCAAAGTAAGCCAAATAAGAGATTAAGAGCAACCTGGGACTCTTTATTCCTTCACAATTTTAAAGCTTCAGTTTGTAAACAACATGAAAATACCATTTCTGTGTCTAATATTTTTATCAAACACAAATCCTTACTCGGGCACAGTACTATTATTAAATACCTGTCTCTAGACAGGCAAAAGACTCCAAGATCAGAAAACCATATATGATTGATATCTCATTCCTCATATCAAAACCAGTTCTATTCAAAAGAAACAAGCATGCTTAAGTGGGTACCCTCTAGAGAAATTCAATATAATTTATCTTTGCAAAATATGTCAAGTCAGAAATAAACTAAAAAGCAGATCGACTGAGAAAAAAAATACAAGTAGACGTATTGCAAAATTGATTACCTCACAACTGTTACAAGAAATACAGAGAGACGATAGATATACAGACAGATGGCCTCAATGTAACAATCATGCCCTCTCAACCATTCCAGTCTACTCAACAACTTTACTCATTTTTTGTAATTGGGATTCTGTTGTTGAAAAAGAACACAAACAGCCAGCAAATATGTTACTAGCCAAGTCCTACAAGTACAGGTTTGAAGAGTTGAATAGACCATTGTTATGCTGAAGACACATGTTGACATTAAGGGGATTTCTCTTGGCACATCATAATGTAAATGAGGTACCCTCAGAGGGAAGTGCAGCTGAATTTCCTTTCACCTGAAGTGAAATCATTTACGGTATCCACCTTCATGTCGAATTCACGCACAGATAACTTCCAGACCCCTCCCTACACCTCAGGCTTAGGTAAAAACACTAGGTAAAAGTCCCCAGATTATTTTTGCTTTTATGAAAATTATTGGCATAACAACCAGCTTTTAGTAAAAGGAAGATGGGGAACGTGGGTGGTCCACTAAAAAGAAACCAGCATCTGTACTTTTTTTTAAATTTAATGTGCCTTTTATTCTTACACTGGAGCCCAGGGCTTTCAAGTAGCCAGAAACCTCTGAATTTAAGAGATGGATGTGATTCAAATAACACTTGTATCTCATACAGATCGAAGAGACAAAATGCACACATTTATCATTTCTGTTTAGTAATATCATATACATGTGATGTAAACATAATGTAAATGTAATGTAATTTTAGGCAGGAGCCTCAAAATATTTCTTTAAATTTATCCCAGGCATGTGTATACACATATATTTGTCTTTAAAAAGGAACCACACTATTTAAGAGCTAGTCCTCTGTGCTCTCTTCTTCATACTTGCTTTAAAAGCCATTGACTACAGTAGGTTCAGAATATTTTGAAATACAGCACTTGGAAGGGGGGTGGTCTGTGAAAAAGGGAAGGAAGGAAGCAAAAGAGGAAGATGGAAGAGGAGGGAAGGCAGGAAGGAAGCGGGAAAAAACACTACACACACACACACACACACACACACACACTCACACACACTCGTAGCTTAGAAAGGGCCAGGCCCTAAACACACCCCAGCACCCCTCCCCAAACATGAGACAACGCTTCCCAAAAGTTCCTAGCGGAGCCTTCGTTAAAGCCGTGGCCTGGGTGCACCCACTTGTGCCCCAAACCCCGGGCAGGCAGGACCATCCTGGGGCCGCAGCCCTGCAAACTCTCGGGTACTTCAGGCTCCCTCACGTGCCCGCTGTCAATCACCCGGCACAGCGCGCCAACCCTTCGCCCACTCCCGGGCGAATTCTTCTGCCTTTCTCCATCCCCCCTTGGCTCTCTCCTTCCCAGGGACTTTCCAAAGAGTTCAGGGCCGAAGGCAGAGGCTGAGGAGGAGCGAGCGAAGAGTAAGGGCCGGCTGGCGGATTTACCACAAGGGGTAGGAACGTTGCGGTCAAGGCGACCATCCTGGCGCGGCCCCATATTCCCCCCGCGCTCCCTACCAGCGCCGCAGCACCCACACTCTCCATTTCGGCTTCGCTGTGTGACCGAGTAAGAGACGGGGGGAAACAAACCCGCAGCCCACGGGACAGCCCTTACCTCAGGCTACCCTCGCGGAAGCCGCCCTCGTCCTGTTCGACGCGCCGCCGCTGCACTGCCGCGGCCGCTGCGCTCTGGACGCGCGGGCTCCGGCGGCGGCTCCGGCGGCGGCTCCGCCCGGCGCAGCTAGTCCGTGCGAGGCGAGCGAGCCCTCCGCGCTTCCCTGCGCGGGGCACAAGAGGCAGCGGGGAGACGCCAGCGAGACGCTGGCGCGCCGCTCGCGTGCAGCCCGGCCGGCGATCCACAGCCCGCAGCCACCGCGGAAGCGGGGCTGGCAGCCCCGGAAAGGCGCGCACAAACCAGGGGCGGCTGCGGAGCGCGCGCAGACCCGCCGGAGTGGAGGACCCCGCAGGGGCGACACGGACGGCCGCGACGCGGCCCCGAGCTCCTGTCTCCTCAGCTGGCCCCCCAAACTCCCGCTCTGTACTGCCCCGCTCCGCCGGAGAGACAGCTCGCCGGCGGCACTTGGTCTGCCGCGCTGCGCTCTTCAGCCCGGCGCGGGGAATAACAATTGGATCTTATTGCACGGACTAGATGCTGTGTAGTAGGTTGTAACTGCTGCGGCGGCCACCTGTCAATCCTAAGGAGCAAGGCACACGGTCCCCAGCCGTCAGGCCTCTCCCCGATTCCCCACCCCGCTTATTTTCCTCCCCCACCTACCTCGCCGACCGCCCGCAGTACTCCACCAGCACTAGACCAAGGGAGTTTTTCAAAATAACCCTCACTCACAGCTGGAAGCTCGCGGCATCTCCCTTCCCTCCCCGGCTGAAGGATTACGCGCAGTCCTGCATGCCTAGCCAAAGCCGGATGCCGAAAAGCCTGGTTTGAACCCCACACTCGCCGGCCCCCCCCCCGCTCCCATTCATAATCCCAGCGGCCGTCTGCCACTACGCACCCTCCCCCCGCTGGCCGCGCTCGCCGCGATTGGCAGTCCCTGGAACGTGTCAGTCACTCGCCGTGAATACGGTGCTCGAGGCTCCGCAGCCAAGGGTGACACAAAGAGGGATGGGGAGGGAGGGCACTCAGAGCTCGGGTGCGGGGAGGCGAGGGAGTGAGTGGGGCAATTACGTGGAAGGAGCCCGCGGGAGGGTGAGAGCCCGCTGCTCTCTGGTTGCACAAAGGTGGTCCAAGAGTGGATCAGCGCAGTGCTACTGAGCCAACCGGTCAGATCACCACCGCGGAGGTGCCCCACCAAGATACCCTAGGAGTGGGTCCCAAAACTTTGGAATTTGTGTGACCCAGCAACAGGCACCCGGGAGCCTGACTGCCCCACCTTGAAAGAACGCAGCTGCGTGGAGGCCTGCCAGCTATGGGGGTCTTGGGGGGCGGGGGACGATGTGAGAAACACAGCCTTCCTTTTCCCCAGTTGTCCAACCCTTGCAGTCATGGAAAGAGAGAAGAAAGCTGGTAAGGAAAAGAGAAAGATAGGAATGCAGTTAACTCTGCCTACTGAGCTGCTCCAACAAGCTCGAGACCAGAAAGACCTTAATGGATAAAATTGGCTTATTTCTCAGTTTATGCCAATAAATATTAGGGCACACCCATTTGCAGTGAGCACAACATACTGTGCCAGATGCTGGGGTACAGAGATGATTAGGACACAGTTCCTAAACCCAAGGAGCTCACAGCCTAGTGGGAGAAGCAACTATGAAAGCCCAGAACTGACGATACAAGTATTACACTACAGAAACACATACCAATTACATTAGTGGGAGGAATTTTCTCTAGCTGGAAGGGGAATGGGTCATGGAATTAGATCCCTTTTGAACTGTGCATTAAGGGGCAAATAGCAGTGTCCCAAAGAAGTGGCAATAACCTTCTTTTATTCAGCAATTAATCCAAACCAGCTTTACATACCCACTCATTCAAAGTCACACCTGAGAGCTTATTAATGTAGATAAGTAATGAACTCCTGCCCTGCACTGTTTCCCAGTTACAGTTTCGGAGGAAACATTACCAAACACTAGCCCTTGGAGTGTAGAACACCTGGTCCTCCCCAGCTGAGATGCTGCCTTCTTGGACCTGTTGCTTTACATCCTATACCATCTACCTTACCTATTAGCTTGAAATTGAGCCCAAAGCCAAAAATTAATAATATGGAAGCAATGAGCATCTGGAGAGAAGCCAATAAATCCTGCAACGCGGTCATGGTTCTGACACAGTCTTTGTAAAATGATGACAATATAATCTCTTTTTCCTGAAATCCAGTGATGATTAATTAGTCAGACTCATTAAATATAAAGAGACCGTTGCCTGAACAGAGCGTGGGATGGGAACCTAAACTGTGATTCATTCTCAGAAAAAAAGAACCAGTCTGAGTGGCACGCTCCCCCTCTCTGAATATTAGAACTTTGAAAAGTATTAACGATTACTAAAGCACTCTAGGTTATTATATCGTCTTCTGAAAAATATGTCCAAAGTGTTCTTGTTGCAAAAAAAGAATTAAATGGACTCCAGTATGAAGATGATGTCATCGATTAAACTATAAGGCAGAAGAGGCACACATGGAGGGGATAAGAGGCACAGAGGGTTTCCAGGGAACCCAGTAGCAGGTCTCAGGGTCAACAAAACTATAATCCTTAAAGATGAGGTAGTTGCTATGAGATGTAGGAGCCCTATTCCTTGTTTGCAAGAACTGGGGAGCACGGAGCTGTTAGCAAAAGGTCTCCTGAACCAAATTTACTTAAGGGACTCAAAGGAAGTACGTTTACAGAGAAGTCATCATTACTGGAAGCAGTCTGTTTTTGAGGCAGCAATAAAAGTGAATCTGTAATGTACTGCTACATGACAAACCACCCAAAACAATGGTTTAAGAAGCTACCAGTTATTGGCCTACAATTCAGTGAGGTGACAAATCGGGGTGGGCTCAACTGGGATGGCTGGTCTCTGCTCCATGTGGGGTCAGCAGGTCTCATGTATTTGGGCCTCAGGAGGAAAGGCTTGGACACCTGGAGACTCTTTCCAGAAAGCTAGTTCAGGCTTTTTCACATGGAGGTGAAAGAGTTCCCAGTAGCAAGAGAGAGGGCAGGTCCCAATGTTCACACCCTTTCAGAATTCTGCATGTGTCATGTTTGCTAATGTGTCATTGGCTAAAGCAAGTCATACAGCTAAGAATAGAGTCATTGTGGGAGGGCATGGATATGGAACGGTGTCATTGTTGCAGGTCTTTAATACAACAATCTACCACAGAAAGTAAGAGCTTTTTGACTGAGAGAACAGGAAAGCTACCTTGAAGCCTCCATGTCAGGAACTTTCTATAAGGACTGACCAGAAAAATATAATTCATTCAGTAGTGAGGAGTGATAAAGAAGAAACTGGCACAAAAAGGATACAAAGATACTATAAAAGGATACAAAGACACCATTTAAAAAGAAGCATCAAAATTTACCAAGAGGTGAGGAAAAAAGAGTTGCCACAGAGCCAATGAAAATTGCGACTATGTATTTTGCAAAGAAAAAGAATCCAATAGATAAAACATGAATAGGATTTATTGTTGCCAGGCAATATTCTAACCACTTTGCAGATATGAACACAATAGATTCTCAATACAACTCTGTAAATTAGGCATGATTGTTTTTCCTATTATGTATATGAAAAGAACTAAGGTACTTAAAAGTTAAATAACTTGTTCAAGATCACACAGCTAGTCAGAGGAGGAGCCAGTATTGAAACCCACTCATTCTTTCTCCACTGTCTGTAAAACTTATTTGTTAAGCTGTATTGCCTCCCTAAATGAAATATATTTACCATTATGTTAACGAAGCAATATGGTCTATTATGAAAAATAACAGCATAAATGAAGAAACAAAGAAAAGAGACGAGGTTGAAATGCACTGATATAAATCAGGTATGAAGAAGAAAAAGAACAAAACCATCACAAAAATGAAGACAACACAAATTGGAAGAAACAGAGAGGAATAAGCACTGTGGATAAGTAACAGTGAAGACAGGTATAAGAAGAATGGCCAACATTAAATGAAAATAATGAGAAATATATTTTTAAAGTATTACATGAAAATGACAGCAATAGAAGAAATATAATGAAGAGCCAGCATACCTAAAATCAGAGTCTCTGAAGGAGAAAACCTTAGCAGTGGGACAGAGCAAATACTTTCAAACAGAATTATGAAAGAATTTTCCTGAAATTAAAAAAAAAGTCCTGAATCTAAATGTTGAAAGTAAACAACATGCACTAAAGAAAGTTGGTTTATGATAGTTAACTCAAGGCATATTATTCCTTACAATTTAATTTCTCTTGCTAGGGAGAAATTAAGTTAAAATTTTCTCTTGGGGGGACAAAAATGAAAAAAAATTATGGGGACACATTATATTCAATTAGATTATAGTAGATTAGAGTAATCCTTAGGATTATATTAACATTCTCTTTCTGTGCTTTAACCCTTTATCATTTCTAATTCTTAGTATTTATATCTTTTTTATTTTTTTAATTGAAGTATAGTTGATTTACAATATTGTATTGATTTCAGATGTACAACATAGTGATTCAGTACATTTATAGATTATACTCTATTTAAAGTTACTGCAAAGTAATGACTATATTTCCCTGTACTGTACAATAGATCCATAGATCCTTATTGCTTATCTATTTTATACTTAGTAGTTTGTATCTCTTTTCTTGATTAATTTAACAGTATTTTAGATGTTATATTTTTATAATGATAAAACCCCAGCTTTTAGAATTATGTATTAATTCTAATCACTTTCTTTTCTTCTTCTAAATGACTTAGTTCTTTGTTTCTGTTTTCCTTCTTTTTACTTAGTAGTGTTTTTCTACGTTTTTGAGTTGATGCTTATTTAATTAATTTAGCTAATGCCGTGTCACAGAATCCTGCTAGGTAGTGTTTTATTTATCATTATTTTCTAAAAATCCTTCAATTTTTGTTCATGATTATGTAAGAGAATTTCTTAATAATTTCCAGTGGAAAGATTTTTGATTTTCTGATTTTCTATGGATTTCTAGTTTTATTGCATTTTCAGCATAGATTGGGTCCATAATTCCTTATTTTTAGATTTTATTGAAGTTTTTTTATGGCTTAATATATGGCCATTTTTCATCAATTAAGGCTGCAAAACCATCACAATTTGTAGAAAATATGAGAGTATATCTGGAAAACCGAAGCAACTAAATTGAAAACTATTACAAATAATAAGCACTATATCAATATAAAAATATTTTTACATATATAAATAACAGTTACACAATATAATGAATATAATATCTAATTTATATTAGCAACAAAAAAGCTGAAATATCCAAGAATACAATAAAAGGAAATGTATAAGATCCATACATAGAAAACTTTGGTAGACTACTGAAGGACACAGAAGAAGTATGAATGCATAAAAAGGCATTCCACAGGGTTTTTTTTAAAATTTCTTTTAACATCTTTATTGGAGTATAATTGCTTTACAATGGTGTGTTAGTTTCTGCTTTATAACAAAGTGAATCAGCTATAAGTATATGTATATCACCGTATCCCCCCCTTCTTGTGTCTCCCTCACACCCTCCCTATCCCATCCCTCCAGGTGGTCACAAAGCACAAAGCTGATCTCCCTGTGCTATGCAGCTGCTTCCCACTAGCTATCGATTTTACATTTGGTAGTGTATATTGTCAATACCACTCTCTCACCTCGTCCGAGCTTACCCTTCCCCTGCCCGAGTCCTCAAGTCCATTCTCTATGTCTTCATCTTTATTTGTGGACTGCCCCTAGGTTCTTCAGAACACTTTTTTTTTTTTAAGATTCCATATACATGTGTTAGCATATGGTATTTGTTTTTCTCTTTCTGACTTACTTCATTCTGTATGACAGACTCTAGGTCCATCCACCTCACTACAAATAACTCAGTTCTGTTCCTTTTTATGGCTGAGTAATATTCCAGTGTATATATGTGCCACATCTTTTTTATCCATTCATCTGTCGATGGACACTTAGGTTGCTTCCATATCCTGGATATTGTAAATAGAGCTGCAATGAACATTGTGGTACATGACTCTTTTTGAGTTATGGTTTTCTCAGGGTATATGACCAGTAGTGGGATTGCTTGGTCATATGGTAGTTCTATTTTTAGTTTTTTGAGGAACCTCCATGCTGTTCTCCACAGTGGCTGTATCAATTGACATTCCCACCAACAGTGTATGAGGCTTCCCTTTTCTCCACACCCTCTCCAGCATTTATTGTTTGAAGATTTTTTGATGATGGCCATTCTGCCCAGTGAGAGATGATTTGAATTTCTCTAATGATTTGCATTTCGTTTGATTTACATTTCTCTAATGATTTGCATTTGCATTTCTTTTGATTTGCATTTCTCTAATGATTAATGATGTTGAGCATTCTTTCATGTGTTTGTTGGCAATCTGTATATCAGCTTTGGAGAAATGTCTATTTAGGTCTTCTGCCCATTTTTGGACTGGGTTGTTTGTTGTTTTGATATTGAACAGCATGAGCTGCTTGTAAATTTTGGAGATTAATCCTTTGTCTGTTGTTTCATTTGAAAATATTTTCTCCCACTCTGAGGGCGGTCTTTTTGTCTAGTTTATGGTTTCCTTTGCTGTGCAAAAGCTATTAAGTTTAATAAAGTTAAACTTAATCCATTTACATTTAAAGTAATTATCAATGTGTATGTTCCTATTCCCATTTTCTTAAGTGTTTTGGGTTTGTTATTGTAGGTCTTTTCCTTCTGTTTTGTTTCTTGCCTAGAGAAGTTCCTTTAGCATTTGTTGTAAAGCTGGTTTGGTGGTGCTGAAGTCTCTTAGCTTTTCCTTGTCTGTAAAGGTTTTAATTTCTCTTTCAAATCTGAATGAGATCCTTGCTGGATAGAGTAATCTTGGTTGTAGGTTTTTCCCTTTTATCACTTTAAATATGTCCTGCCAGTCCCTTCTGGCTTGCAGAGTTTCTGCTGAAAGATCAGCTGTTAACCTTATGGGGATTCCCTTCTATGTTATTTGTTGTTTTTCCCTTGCTGCTTTTAATATTTTTTCTTTGTATTTAATTTTTGATAGTTTGATTAATATGTGTCTTGGCATGTTTTTCCTTCAATTTATCCTGTATGGGACGCTCTGCGTTTCCTGGATTTGACTATTTCCTTAACCATATTAGGGAAGTTTTCAACTATAATCTCTTCAAGTATTTTCTGTCCCTTTCTTTTTCTCTTCTTCTTCTGGGACCCCTATAATTCAAATGTTGGTGCATTTAATATTCTCCCAGAGGTCTCTGAGACTGTCTTCAATTCTTTTCATTCTTTTTTCTTTATTCTGCTCTTCAGTAGTTATTTCCACTATTTTATCTTCCAGGTCAGTTATCCGTTCTTCTGCCTCAGTTATGCTGTTATTGATTCCTTCTAGAGAATTTTTACTTTCATTTATTGTGTTGTTCATGATTGTTTGTTTGCTCTTTAGTTCTTCTAGGTCCTTGTTAAATGTTTCTTGTATTTTCTCCATTCTATTTCCAAGATTTTGGATCATCTTTACTATCATTATTCTGAATTCATTTTCAGGTAGACTGCCTCTTTCCTCTTCATTTGTTAGGTCTGGTTGGTTTTTACCTTGCTCCTTCATCTGCTGTGTGTTTCTCTGTCTTCTCATTTTGCTTAACTTACTGTGTTTAGGGTCTCCTTTTTGCAGGCTGCAGGTTCATAGTTCCCGTTGTTTTTGGTGTCTGCCCCCAGTGACTAAGGTTGGTTCAGTGGGTTGTGTAGGCTTCCCGCTGGAGGGGACTAGTGCCTCTGTTCTGGTGGATGAGGCTGGATCTTGTCTTTCTGGTAGGCAAAACCACGCCCAGTGGTGTGTTTTGGGGTGTCTGTGGCCTTATTATGATTTTAGGCATCCTCTCTGCTAATGGTTGGGGTGTGTTCCTGTCTTGCTTGTTGTTTGACATAGGCTTTCCAGCACTGTAGCTTGCTGGTCGTTGAGTGGAGCTGGGTCTTGGCGTTGAGATGGAGATCTCTGGGAGATTTTCCCTGTTTAATATTACGTGGAGCTGGGAGGTCTCTGGTGGACCAATGTTCTGAACTTGGCTCTCTCACCTCAGAGGCACAGCCCTGACGCCTGGCTGGAAAGAAAAGAAAAGAAAGAAAGAACAACCAAACCAAAAAAAATCCACCAATGATAGGAAGTGCTGAAAACTATACTAAAAAAAAAAAAAGGGCAGACAGAACCCTAGGACAAATGGTAAAAGCAAAGCTATACAGACAAAATCACACACAGAAGCATACACATACACACTCACAGAAAGAGAAAAAGGAAAAGTATATATATATATCATTGCTCCCAAAGTCCACCTCCTCAATTTTGGGATGATTGGTTGTCTATTCAGGTATTCCACAGATGCAGGGTACATCAAGTTCACTGTGGTGATTTAATCCGCTGCTCCTGAGGCTGCTGGGAGAGATTTCACTTTCTCTTCTTTGTTCGCACAGCTCCTGGGATTCAGCTTTGGATTTGGGTCTGCCTCTGCCTGTAGGTCGCCTGAAGGCGTCTGTTCGAGGCCAGATAGGACAGGGTTAAAGGAGCAGTTGATTAGGGGACTCTGGCGCACTCAGGCCGGGGGGGGAGGCAGGGGTATGGAGTAGGGGGCGATCCTATAGCGGCAGAGGCCAGCGTGATGTTGCACCAGCATGAGGCACGCCGTGCGTTTTCCCAGGGAAGTTGTCCCCGGATCACGGGACCCTGGCAGTGGCGGGCTGCACAGGCTCCCAGGAGGGGCAGTGTGGATAGTGACCTGTGCTCGCACACAGGTTTCTTGGTGGTGGCAGCAGCAGCCTTAGCATCTCATGCCCATCTCTGGGGTCTGCGCTGTTAACCACAGCTCGCGCCAGTCTCTGGAGCTCCTTTAAGCGGCGCTCTGAATCCCCTCTCCTCGCCCAACAGAAAACAAAGAGACAAGAAAAAGTCTCTTGCCCCTTCGGCAGTTCCAGACCTTTTCCCGCACTCCCTCCCGTCTAGCTGTGGCCCACTAGCCCCCTTCAGACTGTGCTCACACAGCCAACCCCAGTCCTCTCCCTGGAATTCGACAGAAGCCAGAGCCTCTGCTCCCAGCCCCTGCCCGTCCTGGCGGGTGAGCAGACAAGCCTCTCGGGCTGGTGAGTGCTGGGTGGCACCGATCCTCTGTGTGGGAATCTCTCTGCTTTGCCCTCTGCACCACTGTTGCTGCGTTCTCCTCCGTGGCTCCAAAGCTTCCCCCCTCCGCCACACGCAGTATCTGCCCGTGAAGGGGCTTCCTAGTGTGTGGAAATCTTTCCTCCTTCACAGCTCCCTCCCACTGGTGCAGATCCCATCCCTATTCTTTTGTCTCTGTTTTTTCTTTTTTCTTTTGCCCTACCCAGGTACATGGGGAGTTTCTTGCCTTTTGGGAGGTCTGAGGCCTTCTACCAGTGTTCAGTAGGTGTTCTGTAGGAGTTGCTCCGCATGTAGATGTATTTCTGATGTATTTGTGGGGAGGAAGGTGATCTCCACGTCTTACTTTTCTGCCATCTTGAAGCTCCTTTATTTTTGTTTTTATTTCTATTACTCTAGGAGGTGGATCAAAAAAGATCTTGCTGTGATTTATGTCAAAGAATGTTCTTCCTATGTTTTCTCTAAGAGTTTTATAGTATCCAGTCTTACATTTAGGTCTCTAATCCATTTTGAGTTTATTTTTGTGTATAGTGTCTGGGAATGTTCTAATTTCGTTCTTTTACATGTCACTGTCCAGTTTTCCCAGCACCAATTATTGAAGAGACTATCTTTTCTCCATTGTATATCTTTGCCTCCTTTGTCATAGATTAGTTGACCATAGGTGGATGGCATTACCTCTGGGCTTTCTATCCTGTTCCATTGATCTACATTTCTGTTTTTGTGCCAGTACCATTTGTCTTGATTACTGTAGCTTTGTAGTACAGTCTGAAGTCAGGGAGTCTGATTCCTCCAGCTCCGTTTTTTTTCCCTCAAGACTGCTTTGGCTATTTGGGGTCTTTTTGTCTCCATACAAATTTTAAGATTTTTTGTTCTAGTTCTGTATATAATGCCATTGGTAGTTGGATAGGGATTGCATTGAATCTGTAGATTGCTTTGGGTAATATAGTCATTTTCACAATATTGATTCTTACAATCCAAGAACATGGTATATCTCTCCATCTGTTTGTATCAGCTTTAATTTCTTTCATCAGTGTCTTATAGTTTTCTGCATACAGGTCTTTTTTCTCCCTAGGTAGGTTTATTCCTAGGTATTTTATTCTTTTTGTTGCAATGGTAAATATGAGTGTTTCCTGAATTTCTGTTTCAGATTTTTCATCATTAGTGTATAGGAATGCAAGAGATTTCTGTGCATTAATTTTGTATCCTGCAATTTTACCAAATTCATTGATCAGCTCTAGTAGTTTTCTGGTGGCATCTTTAGGATTCTCTATGTATATTATCATGTCATCTGCAAAGAGTGACAGTTTTACTTCCTCTTTTCCGATTTGAATTCCTTTTATTTCTTTTTTTTCTCTGATTGCCGTGGCTAAAACTTCCAAAATAATGTTTAATAATAGTGGCGAGAGTGGACATCCTTGTCTTGTTCCTGATCTTAGAGGAAATGCTTTCAGTTTTTCACTGTTGAGAATGATGTTTCCTGTGGGTTTGTCATATATGGCCTTTATTCTGTTAAGGTAGGTTCCCTCTATGCCCAATTTCTGGAGAGTTTCTATCATAAATGGGTGTTAAATTTTGTCAAAAACTTTTTCTGCATCTATTGAGATGATAATATGGTTTTTATTCTTCAATTTGTTATTATGGTGTGTCACATTGATTGATTTGTGTATATTGAAGAATCCTTGCATCCCTGGAATAAATCCCACTTGATCATGGTGTATGATCCTTTTAATGTGTTGTTGGATTTTGATTGCTAGTATTTTGTTGAGGATTTTTGCATCTATATTCATCAGTGATACTGGTCTGTAATTTTCTTTTTTTGTAGTATCTCTGTCTGGTTTTGTTGTCAGGGTGATGGTGGCCTTGTAAAATGAGTTTGTGAGTGTTCCTCCCTCTGCTATATTTTGGAAGAGTTTGAGAAGGATGGCTGTTAGCTCTTCTCTAAATGTTTGATAGAATTCACCTGTGAATCCCTCTGTTCCTAGACTTCTGTTTGTTGGAAGATTTTTAATCACAGTTTCAATTTCATTACTTGTGATTGGTCTGTTCGTATTTTCTATTTCTTCCTGGTTCAGTCTTTGAAGGTTATATCTTTCTAAGAATTTGTCCATTTCTTCCAGGTTGTCCATTTTATTGGCATAGTGCTGTTTGTAGTAGTCTCTTAGGGTGCTTTGTATTTCTGCAGTGTCTGGTGTAAATTCTCCTTTTTCATTTCTAATTTTATTGATTTGAGTCCTCTCCCTCTGTTTTTCTTGATGAGTCTGGCTAATGGTTTATCAATTTTGTTTATCTTCTCAAAGGACCAGCTTTTGTGAGAGTGGCATGGACATATATACACTACCAAACGTCCGATAGATAGCTAGTGGGAAGCAGCCGCAGAGCACAGGGAGAGCAGCTCCGTACTTTGTGACCACCTAGAGGGGTGGGATAGGGAGGGTGGGAGGGAGGGAGACGCAAGAGGGAAGAGATATGGGGACATATGTATATGTATAACTGATTCACTTTGTTATAAAGCAGAAACTATCACACCATTGTAAAGCAATTATACTCCAAAAAAAGATGTTTAAAAAAAAAAGAACCAGGTTTTAGTTTTATTGATCTTTGCTGTTTTTTTCTTTGTTTCTATTTCATTTATTTCTGCTCTGATCTTTATGATTTCTTTCCTTGTACTAACTTTGGGTTTTGTTTGTTCTTCTTTCTCTAGTTCCTTTAGGTGTAAGGTTAGATTGTTTATTTGAGATGTGTCTTGTTTCTTGAGGTAGGCTTGTATTGCTATAAACTCCCCTCTTAAAACTGCTTTTGCTGCATTCCATAGGTTTTGGATCATCGTGTTTTCATTGTCATTTGTCTCTAGGTACTTTTTGATTTCCTCTTTGATTTCTTCAGTGATCTCTTGGTTATTTAGTAACATATTGCTTAGCCTATATATGTTTGTGTTTTGTATGGTTTTTTCCCTGTAATTGATTTCTAATCTCATATCATCGTGGTCAGAAAAGATGCTTGATATGATTTCAATTTTCTTAAATTTACTGAGGCTTGATTTGTGACCCAAGATGTGATCTATCCTGGAGAATGTTCCGTGTGCACTTAAGAAGAAAGTGTAATCTGCTGTTTTTGGATGGAATGTCCTATAAATATCAATTACAACTATCTGGTCTATTGTGTCATTTAAAACTTGTGTTTCCTTATTAATTTTCTGTTTGGATGATCCATCCATTGGTGTAAGTGAAGTTTTAAAGTCCCCCACTATTATTCTGTTACTGTTGATTTCCTCTTTTATAGCTGTTAGCAGTTGCCTTATGTATTGAGGTGCTCCTATGTTGGTGCATATATATTTATAATTGTTATATCTTCTTCTTGGATTGATCCCTTGGTCATTATGTAGTGTCCTTCCTTGTCTCTTGTAACATTCTTTATTTTAAAGTCTGTTTTATCTGATAGGAGTATTGCTACTCCAGCTTTCTTTTGATTTCCATTTGCATGGAATATCTTTTTCCATCCCCTCACTTTCACTCTGTATGTTTCCCTAGGTCTGAAGTGGGTCTCTTGTAGACAGCATGTATATGGGTCTTGTTTTTGTATCCATTCAGCAAGCCTGTGTCTTTCGGTTGGAGCATTTAATCCATTCACATTTCAGGTAATTATTGATATGTATGTTCCTATGAACATTTTGTTAATTGTTATGGGTTTGTTTTTGTAGGTCCTTTTTTTCTCTTGTGTTTCCCACTTAGAGAAGTTCCTTTAGCATTTATTATAGAGCTGGTTTGGTGGTGCTGAATTCTCTTAGCATTTGCTTGTCTGTAAAGTTTTTGATTTCTCCATCAAATCTGAATGAGATCCTTGCCAGTTAGAGTAATCTTGGTTGTAGGTTCTTCCCTTTCATCACTTTAAATATATCATGCCACTCCCTTCTGGCTTGTAGAGCTTCTGCTGAGAAATCAGCTGTTAACCTTATGGGAGTTCCCTTGTATGTTATTTTGTCAGTTTTATTACTATGTGTCTCAGCTTGTTTCTCCTTGTGTTTATTCTGCCTGGGACTCTCTGCACTTCCTGGACTTGGGTGGCGATTTCCTTTCCCATGTTAGGGAATTTTTCAACTATAATCTCTTCAAATATTTTCTTGGGTCCTTTCTCTCTCTCTTCTCCCTCTGGGACCCCTATACTGTGAATATTGTTGTGTTTAATGTTGTCCCAGAGGTCTCTTAGGCTGTCTTAATTTCTTTTCTTTTTTTTCTTTATTCTGTTCTGTGGCAGTGAATTCCACCATTCTGTCTTCCAGGTCACTTATCCGTTCTTCTGCCTCAGTTATTCTGCTATGGATTCCTTCTAGTGTAGTTTTCATTTCAGTTATTGTATTGTTCATCTCTGTTTGTTTGTTCTTTAATTCCTCCCTGTGTTTGTTCTTTAATTCTTCTAGGTCTTTGTTAAACATTTCTTGCATCTTCTCGATCTTTGCCTCCATTTTTCCGAGGTCCTGGATCATCTTCACTATCATTATTCTGAATTCTTTTTCTGGAATGTTTCCTATCTCCACTTTGTTTAGTTGTTTTTCTGGGGTTTTATCTTGTTCCTTCATCTGGTACATAGCCCTCTACCTTTTCATCTTGTCTATCTTTCTGTGAATGGGGTTTTTGTTCCACAGGCTGCAGGATTGTAGTTCTTCTTGCTTCTGCTGTCTGCCCTCTGCTGGATGAGGCTATCTAAGAGGCTTGTGCAAGCTTCCTGATGGGAGGAACTGGTAGTGAGTAGAGCTGGCTGTTGCTCTGTTGCGCAGAGCTCAGTAAGACTTTAATCCGCTTGTCTTCTGATAAGTGAGGTTGGGTTCCCTCCCTCCCTGTTGGTTGTTTGGCCTGAGGCGACCCAACACTGGAGCCTACCTGGCTCTTTGGTGGGCTAAAGGCAGACTCTAGGAAGGCTCATGCCAAGGAGTACTCCCCAGAACTTCTGCTGCCAATGTCCTTGTCCTCATAGTGAGCCACGGTCACCCTCCACCTCTGCAGGTGACCCTCCAACACTAGCAGGTAGGTCTGGTTCAGTCTCCTATGGGGTCACTGCTTCCCCTGGGTCCCGAGGCGCACACCACTTTGTGTGTGCCCTCCAAGATTGGAGTCTCTGTTTACCCCAGTTTTGTCAAAGTCTTGCAATCAAATCCCACTAGCCTTCAGAGTCTGATTCTCTGGGAATTCCTCCTCCCATTGCGGGACCCCCAGGTTGTGAAGCCTGACATGGGGCTCAGAACCTTCACTCCAGTGGGTGGATTTCTGTGGTATAAGTGTTCTCCAGTTTGTGAGTCACCCACCCAGCAGTTATGGGATTTGATTTTATTGTGATTGTGCCCCTCTTACCGTCTCATTGTGGCTTCTCCTTTGTCTTTGGATGTGGGGTATCTTTTTCTGTGAGTTCCAGTGTCTTCCTGTCAATGACTGTTCAGCAGTTAGTTGTGATTCCAGTGCTCTCACAAGAGGGAGTGATCGCACGTCCTTCTACTCTGCCATCTTGAGCCAATCTCTCCAAAATTTGGTTTTTTAAACCATTTTCACAGAAAGGTAACAGGTTTTTTCCCCAAGTTGGAAATCTTATTTTTGTTACAAAGAGGAACAGCCAAATGGAAGCAATGCATAGGGCAAGGTCTGGGGAAATGGCACAGAGCTTCTTTGCTGTCTCTGAGAAAGCCAGTCTCCTGAAGCCTCCAAGTCCTCCTATATAGTTCTCTTTATCTTCTCTATTTGGTGAGACATCATTCGTGTACTTTTTTTCATACTATCCTCTTATTCTCTAGACATGATTTCCTTTAGTTCTTTGGAGATATTAACAGCTCATTTAAAGTCTTTGTGTGATAGGTCCAACATTGGGACTTCCTCGGCATACCTTCTATTTGGTGTTTTTATTTTCCTGTGTATGGCCCATACATTCCCATTTCTTTGCATGTATCATAAATTTTTGTTGAAAACTGGATGTTTAAAATAATATATTGTATTAATTCTGAGAAATCAGATCCCCCACCCCTCAGTGTTTGTTGTTATTGCTGCTTGTTGTTTTTGTCTTTTCTGTTTGTTAGTTTAGTGACTTTCCTGGACCAATGGTATGAAATCTATATTCTTTATCATGTACAACCACTTTGCATTCTGCTCAGTCATCTTAGTGTGGTCAGGTAACTACTGGACAGGGATTTCTTTAATGTCTTGACTCATTCGGTCTCCCAGCCTTTGTTGAAGGACTCTGTATGTGCATGGGGGCATGCCTTCAACACCCCAGAGTCAGTTTAATGTTCTGCCTTAGCTTCACTTCCTGCTTGCACAAAGCCTCAAGGACAACTATATGTGAGAGTGTAGGGCCTTCTCAAGTTTTTCTGCTGCATGTCCACAGCCCTGTATATGAGTGTGATTTTCTAGATTCTCAGGAATATTTGGAGCTTTTCAAAACTCTCATAGACTTATTTTTCCCCAGGTTTTCTTTAAAGATTTTTGGTCAGTTTCTTATTAGCCCCAACTGGTAATGCCACTGCAGGCAGTTGTTATGCTAAATAACTGCTGCTAATTCTATTCAACAAATGGCCTGTGGGGAAGGCTGTTTGCACAGAGCAGAGCTCTGAATCAGGCCAAGTAAAAGACCTGGAGAACAGAGTTTTTCAATGAACTTCCAGACAGGTCAATAGTAACAATCCTCTTTAGATGGGGCTTCTAGAGAGCTCAAAACCTGTTCTGAACCTTTCATTGGCTACTAGGTTGCTAGTTTCACAGAGACTATATTTGCAGGGTGTGTTGTTGGGCTTGTAGCTGGTGCGTTAAATTAAACTTACGCAGATTATGACCTGTAAAATGAGGAGGCACAAGCCACCCACGTGGGGTCAGCAGGTAGGTCCCTCAACGCCCAAGCTCCCACTTCAGGGAAATGGAAACTTCAGGGCCTTTTTGATTGAAAGTGAAGTTTCATTATACCCACACAAAGGAAGTAAAGTCACAAGATTTATTACTTACAAATTCTAGAAATGGGAGGGTAGGGTTGGGAGAGTGCAACGAGCAGGGGGAAGGGCAGTCCTCTGTCCCAGGTCACCAGTGGGCTGGAGATAAGAGAGCAGAGTAACAAGCACCTATTACTTACAAGGTGGTTGGGGTGACAGTCACTAACTTTTCATGGGCTCAACTCCAGTTATTTTAAAAGATGCGCTGGGGAAAGCAAGGCAGGAACTTGTGGCAGGAATCCTAAACTCAGGTCCTTATCTAAATGTCCATGCTTGGTGTGAGCAGGGTTGTCATACTGTAAAGTGCCTAGGCAGCAACTCAAAATAGCTGTTTTCTCTTCACACAGAGTTGATTATTTTCAAGGCTACCATGGAGCTGGGGAAAGGGATATGGGGTTAGTGCAAGTTAAAAGGCTCAGTTTTATTGAGATGTAGACATTTTTCTTGAATAAACGCTCTTTGGATTGTTACAAATCTTTAGTTTTCAGAGTTTGAAAAGGTTGATTTTGACAGATTTTGCCAGTGTTCTTGTTGCTTTTATGGAGGAATAGATATTTGGAGGTCTTTATTCCATCATTCCAGAAGTAGATATTGCAGACATTTTTGCACATATAAAAAATTATTGGGCTTCCCTGGTGGCTCAGTGGTTGAGAGTCCGCCTGCCGATGCAGGGGACACGAGTTCGTGCCCCGGTCCAGGAAGATCCCACATGCCAAAGAGCGGCTGGGCCCCTGAGCCATGGCTGCTGAGCCTGCGCATCCGGAACCTGTGCTCCGCAACGGGAGAGGCCACAACAGTGAGAGGCCCACGTACCGAAAAGAAACAAAAAAAAAAATTCTTCCTTTTAGTTTGGTGAGCACCTTGAAAATAGGAACTGGAATAATGGAGGGTGAGTAGCATAGTAGACCGATCATTAGAGAGGAAGAGACTAGCTTTCTAATCAAACAAACTTGGATTAAAAATGTTTTGCCATTTACAAGCTGTATAACTTGGAGACTCAATTTTCCCTGAGACTCAATTTTCTTACCAGTAAAACAGGGAAAATATTTTCTATGTAGGCTATGGTGAGAATGATAGGTAATGTAAGTGATATTAAAGGTAATATCAACAACAATAATCCAAGCAAACTCCAATTAAATTTCCCTCTTCAGTCCTGTTATGATCTAGATCTTGTGTAAGCAGTCAGATTTTGGGAAGTACATCTACTTCTAGACTGGAAAAAATCCTGAAAATGCTGACTCAGTACACTGATACAGTCTGAAAATTGTCTAAGTGATGTCAGCTGAGAGGGCTTTACCCAAGATTTTATTTTTCAAAGCATCAGTTGTTCAGAGAACTTGGAACAGTCCTTTCTTCAAGGTTCCATGTGTGTCTATATATGTTGAAGATATAAATTTTATACTAAAGCTTACATAGCAGGATCTTTAAGCCAGTATCAGAGGGACACAAAAACCTGTTGGAGAATGAGACTGAGTGGTTGTGATTATTTTAATCCAGTGACCAGTAATCTCAGAATGGAGGAAAGTAAAATTTTCTATTGATAGTACATTACTATCTTCCAGGACGTTAATCAAAATTCCCCTTAAGGGTAAGAGCATATTATAGATTATGAAAACTGAAAAATCTCCAGGGCCTTGCCACGTAGTGTAAATTTTGTGAAATGTCTCTATGAATAGCATGCTTTCTATATAAACTTAACGTGGGAAAGATTGAGCATCTTTTCTAATTTGATGATTCTTCCCAGTAAGCAATTACAATAGTGTTAACCTAATTAAGAAATATGGAGCAAATCAAACAAACCTATTTTTAGCATTCCTATTTTTATAAGGCACAATAACAAACTTTTGCAAATTCCAGGGGATTTAAGAAAACTCAAAAATAATTTCAGGTTTGAAAAATAACCTGAAAATTTTTTTCTGTTTTTTCTTTTTTTTTAATTTAGAATCTAGTCTTGAGAATGAAAAAGGAAAAACAAAAGTATGAGAAAATGTGGTTGTTTGATTAAGACAAATCAGAGGTGGATGAAATGGTGAAGGTGGTGAAAAGATATAAACTCCTAGTTATAAACTAAGTCATGGGGATATCATGGACTGCATGGTGACTATAATTAATAATACTGTATTGCATATTTGAAAGCTGCTAAGAGAGTAAGTCTTAAAAGTTCTCATCACAAGAAAAATATTTGTAACTATATACAGGGATGGACATTAACTAGGCTTATTGTGGTGAGCATTTCACAATATATATGAATACTGAGTCATTATATTGTGCTCCTGAAACTAATATAAGGTTTTACATCAATTATATCCCAGTTTTAAAAAGACTGCATCCTGGATCCCTGAGAAATAACACTTGGCTACCTAGGTAGTCAAATTGACAATAAAATATTTTCAAATAGATATAGAAGCACAATGTGGAAACAGCTCTTTTACAAGTGAGGAAATTTTGTTCCTTAAAAACAATAGCAAATGGGACCTAATGAAACTTAAAATCTTTGGCACAGCAAAGGAAACCATAAAAAATAGCAACAACAACAAAACAAGGATGTGATACAATCGACCAAAGACAAGGCAGAGCTTATTCTGGTGAGATGTAGAGTTCCTGCTATTTGGGGGCATTACCTGAACAGTAAAGCTCTAACACCAATTTATTATCTTACAGAGATAGCCAAATTCTAGTTTTGTATTTAGTAACATTTTCCCCCCAAGGGAGAAAAATAGACTTTATTTACAAGTAATACATTTAGAAAAGATACATACCTAATCCTTAAAACCCTCCCCATCCCTCCAAATCTTATCCCAGTGCATGACTGGGGAAGGTGGGAGTGAGCTGCCTCTAAAAGCTGCCCCTGCTATCTCCCTAAGGCATGGGGCCCATCTGTCCTAGAAAAGAGCATCCCTTGGGCAACCGTGGCCTTGAGTGGATGGGAGCACGTGGGAGTGAGCATAGACCCACTTGGTCAATGGCCAGTCCTGAACTTCAAGAGCAAGTTCCCCTGCTAGGCCCAGCCACCAGGAACAGCAGGGACCAGAGTCCGTTCCGCCAATGGTCCCTTCTACAGTCAGAGGCTGAGAGGAGGACTGGCTGAGCCCAAGGACCCAGCCACTGAGTGCCAACCTCAAATCTGGTTGTGATGGAGAAGTGACTTTGCTCTAAGAAAACATCAGGAGGCAAGGCACGGAGAAGACTGACTGTCAAGGCTCCAGGCCTCCTGGGACAACTCTAAGAACACATCTTTTCACCTGGTGAAGGTCCAGGTACCAGGCTGGGATGTGGGCAGACATCACTCTCTATCACTAAGGATTTGGCCACTGTTGGCCTGGGAGCTGAGAGAAGGCACAGAGACAGTAGAATACATATATATATGCATATATTTAGTAATAAAGGTTTCATCAGCTCTCTTTCTTCCTTAACTTTGTGAATATGCCCATCAAAATTATATAAAATTTGCCAAATTTAACACATTTCATAGGTCCTTTACAGATTTGTGTACTATTATAAATCAAAGCAAATAGATTCATCACTTTTAAACCTACGTTCACCTACTCCCCCAGGTTCTCTCCTTTACTAGGCTTTTTCTTGTTCTGGAACAGGATGTGCTTTTACTTTAGGAGAAAAGGACTCTCCTTTTCCTTGAAAAACAAAATCATATACCCAGTTGTATGTCTCCAAAGATAGTCTCAACCACCCATATTGATTATAACTTTTAATTAAAGTAACTACTCTTATTTTACAGAGAAACCAAAAGGTAGGTAATTCGTAACAGTCCATCATTCACAAGTCTTTTAGCCAACCAGCAAATCTCATGAATACACATAATTCAATAAATTGAATGCCTCTCTTTTTTCATCCATTTGATGTTCTCTTAAAGAAACAAAAATAAACATTTTCATTAATATAATCCTAAAATATATATCCACTCTGTAGAGTATGTAAAAATAAGAAGCAAAAGTTTATAAACTTACAATTATGCTTAGTAATCAATGTTTCAGTATTCCAAATTATCCAGCTATTCAAAGATTATTCAAAAATAATTTAACTTGACATTAATACAGATATTTAAGTTATCTAAGGATCTTGGAACTTAATTTTAAGTTAGCACACTACAAAACATGGTTATTGCTATTAAAATGTTTGTTGGAATTATTATTCAATTCAGTTGAACACAAATTTGCCCTATTCATAACCTTAAACTGTATGTAGGAGTAATGTTAACTTATTTGATCAAGAAACCAATATATGAAGTTTAAAATATTTAGCTTAACTAGTCTTTTCAAGAGAAAAACAAATCCAAACCTTATTTTTTTTAACGTATGCTTACTTCATACTCCATAATGATTCATTTAAAGAAAAGGCAAAAAGCTATTATTGTTTTTTAAAACCAAAATCACCAAACCAGTCTAATTTGTTCAAATATTCATCAAAATTATGTAAACTTAAGTTCTTTTATTTTAAAAATATTTATTTATTTATTTAGGCTGCACCAGGTCTTAGCTGTAGCACGTAGGATCTTCGTTGTGGCATGCGTTAGTTGCGACATACGGGATCTTTTTTAGTTGTGGCAGGCGGGATCTAGTTCCCCGACCAGGGATCGAACCCGGGGCCCCTGCATTGGAAGCATGGAGGCTTACCCACTGGACCATCAGGGAAGTCCCAGTAAACTTAAGTTCTTAAGTTCTACAAACATTGCCCTAAGCCAGCAGCTTATGTAAGAAGAATTTTTTTTCCCTTAACGGTCTAGCACATTTACAGTCATTAGAAATTGGGCTTCTTTTTATTTGTGAATTTGGTAAATATTTTATTTCATAAAGCACTTATTTATCTCATCAAATGAATCCAAACAAAGTTCGTATATTTTAAGAGACAATTATCTAATCTATTAACACGTTCTGCAGTTAGGAAACTACTTTTCTGATCACAGGCACGCAGAAACAGAGAGTTTTTAGCTTGTTTTACAACTCAGTCACAGGTCAGATGTCAACATAAAAATACAAAACCTCACTGGTCTAGATCTCAAACAACTGTTTTTCTTCCTAGTGTGCATGAAATTTTTAATTGATTTGAGCTCACCAATAGACAAAAAACACAACCCAACTGGATTCTGTTTTCTCTCACCCAGCAGAGAATAGATCTGCATCAACTTTCCAAGTGATCAGATCATAAAGCCAAATACACAATTTTAACTGCTACACACAAAGAATAACTTACCAGCCAGGAAAGGACAAAGCGGGGCTGTGAGGGGAGGAGGTGGGGGATGAAACTGGAGAGGAGAACACTGAGAGATTTGGCAAAGTCACTGAAATTCACCCTAGGAGACAAGAAAAGATGTGTGTGGGCTTAGTAGCCCATGAAGTGTACATCTCTGTCAACACAATTCACTTGTTTATGCCAGGTGAGTTTTATTGGTCACCTTGGTGGATGAACTCCAAAATTGTTAAAGGTCTAATTTTTTTTTTTTTTTTTTTTTTTTTTGCGCTATGCGGGCCTCTCACTGTTGTGGCCTCTCCTGTTGTGGAGCACAGGCTCCGGACGCGCAGGCTCAGTGGCCCTGGCTCATGGGCCCAGCCGCTCCATGGCACGTGGGATCCTCCCGGACCGGGGCACGAACCCGTGTCCCCTGCATCGACAGGCAGACTCTCAACCAACCACTGTGCCGTCGGGGAAGCCCAAGGTCTAATTCTTGAGAGATTAAAAATCATGACTTCATACAAATACAAGACAAACACATGTCATATTTTTTATTTAATTCATTAATTAATGAGAAGGTTATTAAAGATATTAAAACTGGCCCAAAGAACACTTTAATAACAATATATATACATAGGGAATTTAATCCAAAATGTTAGGATAAGATAGCTGGATACGATACAAGAGTGGTTAAAGTCTTCCAGGGCAACAAATTGTAAGCTTTGCTGTATCTGTTCCACTGGATGGAAATTATTTGCCTCTATACCATACAAAAATCTACAACTTAACTTCTGCTCCCACTGAGTTATAAAATACCTGAGTCAATAAAAACCCAGCCAGTAGCACCCTGAAGGAATGCCCAAAAATCTCTTTTTCCTATTTCTATGTTTTAGATAATTTTTCTGATTCCCTATTTTCTGTTGTAATACCACTTTTTACCTTGCATAAAATTAGTAAGTATACAGTCTTTTCTTTTATTGATTTCGACTCAGCCTTTGAGTGTTCATGATTTTCCATCTTGGCTCTCTCTTTCCAGGAACTGGATTTCCATCCCAAAATCCCTGGCCCATACTTTCACTCGAAGTCAGGGGGTTTGGCCAGGCTATGGATGAAATCTTTTAGATCCGTTTTCTTCTTCTGGTCTAATTAGCTATAGGCAGGGGGACAGCAATGGCAGTGAGTGGAGAGTGTTCCTTAAGTAAGGAGATAGAGTAGGGCAGGTACAGTGTTCAATATATGTAGTAATAATACATCAAGAAGAGAATCAGTCACCTGTGGGAAGAAGACCTCAGAGAGGGCAGGACTTTTCAGATATTTCCAACTTAGAAAAAGGACACTCCATAAGCAAAGTCAGGGGTATCTAACATCAGACACTAGTTCTTTCTGCTTCCTCTTCACTCTTCTCATATATCCTGAACCTGCCTCCTTAACTCTTCCTGGCCCACACCCAATTCAAGGCCTTTCTTCTGGGAAACACCAAGCTGTCTCTAAGGTACTTACACTTACTTTTTCTTCCACCCAGTTAATTTTTAAGTATAGTGAGTGAGCTCAGCTCTCCAGGTCTATGTATTCGGAGCTTAATGATGAACACCATAGAGTATGTGGAATAGGCACTTACTATCTCTTAGTTATTCTGCAAAGTAATGATATCTTGGAGGAATGAATTAGAAAAACTCTGTAAAATTAAAATCTTATTATAGTAAACTGTTCGGAGCATGAATGTACAGAGGTAATACATTTTAAAATTCTTTGTAACTATTTTCAGTAACAGTTTAGAGATTATTAACATGAAAAGAATATTAAAATATAATTTGCTTCTCATATTTTATTATCTTAGTTTATAGTCTGTGTTTCACTATGCTTGGGTGATGTGTGACTTTTGTTCCTAGTCGGTAAAAATTTTTGCTCTCTTGGTGATTATGCAGTCAAAAAGGCTTAGGAGGGAAAGATCTAACTGGTGTTTCCATTAATTTATTCCAAGGACATTTATAAGAAGTGACTTCAGAAATGGTCTTCAGGGGTAGGGTAAGAGCATGGTAGAGAAGAGAAAAAGAAAAGAGAGGTGTGTTTTGAAATGCTTCGTAGGTGATTCTGATGTTCTTATATGGTTTCCTGTTGAGAACACCCACGTGTTTGAAATGATGGCTATGGAACAGATAAATTAGGTGTGACACTTAAGGAGTAGATCTTTAAAAACTAATTACAAAAAAACAACTCTGGAAATTTAGGTAACCAATAGACCAATAAAAGAAAGTTAAAATGATGACTGGTGGGTTTAGAAATCAAGGCTTGTAGTCTTACCTCTGCTCTAAAGAAAAGACATTGGTAAGTTTGGTGTTTATTCTTTATGCTGTATCAGATTTTTCAGTGAAAAAAGCAAGATGATTAAATTATTCCTTTCAGGATCTATTTTATAAGAATTCTTATTTTCAAAAAATAAAAGGTTAATGTTTCTTATTCCCTTGGAGTCAGATCTTATAAAGAATTAAACAGCTCACTAATGCTTTCATAACAGACCAATCACACAGTAAGATCCCACTTTCCTGATAATTTACCTCTGCTAAGATACCCTTTTATCTTTCATCAGCTGTTTATTGAGCATTCTTGGAATTTGAAAACAATTAATTCCTGTTGAATGCCTAGATGATTTATATATATACTATCCAAACTTCTTCAGAGTTTTTAAACAACAATATATTAATGTCCACATGTTTTTAAAGGGGTGAGCTTTCACAGCATGGTGGCAGAATAATTTTGAGTGTGCAGTACTGAATGTTATTGTATGCAGTGAAAGAGAGAAAAAGTGACTGAGTACAAAATTAATAAGATAGATAGCCACATGGAATGTGGCTCACACCGTGTATAGCACACCAACAGATCATAGCCTCTGAGTATGAATAATAAACCAATAAAAAGGTGAAACACTTCTTTAATCCACAGGGCTTTCTTCACATTTTCTGAGTTTTATAGCATATGTTTCCCTCTGCAATAATAAATAAATCCTGCAATAATAAATCTCTGTGGGATGACTTGATACTGGCAATCAGGGTTGGTTTCCTACATAAGAGAAAAAGAAAGCCAGGCTGATGCCCAGGTGGTAGTATTTGAGAGACAGTGTGGTGTAGTGGAGAGAATTCATGGGTAGAAATGTACAGACATGAGTACTGTTTCCATTTGGTCTCTTTGGACCAAATATGTAACTCATCTTAAACTTAATTTCCTCTTCTATGGAGGAATACCTTCCTGCCTACTTCACATCATTTTTTCACAGCTCAAGAGAGAAAACCCATGTGATAACACAAGTAAACTATAAAGAACCAAGTTTTAATTTGCTACGTAAGTGTAAGAAATCACAAGTATGAGGGCACCAAATGATTCCTTGATCAAAACACATCTCTCAAAGAGCCCAATTATAACTTTTCAGTGTTATCTTTCCTGAATTGCTTCAAAACCTTTGGAAACGTAGCCTATTTGCTTCATAGATTATCAGTAGTCCATCTAGTACATTAGTAAGTGCATCTCTTGGTTGCCTATTTGGAAACTATGCTCAACTAAAGATTTGTGTTGCTTTCTTCGTGACAGTCTCTGCTTTAAGGGGTTGAATCACGTCAGAGTCAATTGTTTCTCTGGCCAGCCTACATGGACAGATCCAGAAGCTGAAGAGCAACAAGGTCATGCTCTGAGTATATTAATTACACTTGCTGCAGTGTTCCCAATTTGACAATGAAGCAAAATAAGCATTTTCTTGCCAAGAGTTAACTGCTACTTTTAAAATGTCCACAGTGATTTACTCAGGTGACTCATTATACACAGGCTCTACAGTCTGACCTATGTTCAAGTCCCATCTTCCTCAACTGTGTAACCATGTATATATACCTTTGTCTATAAAATGATGGTAGCTGTCAAGTCTACCTTCAAAAGACCTGACTGAAGGGAGATAGCAAGCAGAGTTCATGTAAGGGTTTAATAGGTCAGGCTTAAGAGTAAAAGACATCACTACTACCACCACTTCTGCCACTACCTCCTGCACCAAGCCACCATCATTTGTCACTTCATTGCAATAGCATCCTACATGGTCTCCCTGCTTTCAGCCTCACCTCTTTAATTCTTTTCTCCGTAGAAGTCTCAGATAAACATTATAAAATATGTCAGATAACACTGCAACAGATAAAGCCTTTCTGCCAATTATTTATTTAAGAACCCAGTCATAACCGACTTTTGAAGATGGCGGAAGAGTAAGACGTGGAGATCACCTTCCTCCCCACAGATACAACAGAAATACATCTACACGTGGAACTGCTTCTATAGAACACCCACTGAAAGCCGGCAGAAGACCTCAGACCTCCCAAAAGGCAAGAAACTCCCCACGTACCTGGGTAGGGCAAAAGAAAAAAGAATAGGGACAGAACCTGCACCAGTGGGAGAGAGTTGTGAAGGAGGAAAGGTTTCCACACACTAGGAAGCCCCTTCGCGGGCGGAGACTGCGGCTGGTGGAGGGGGGAAGCTTTGGTGCTGCGGAGGAGAGCACAGCAACATGGGTGCGGAGGGCAAAGCGGAGAGATTCCCACACAGAGGATCAGTGCCACCCAGCACTCACCAGCCCGAGAGGCTTGTCTGCTCACCCACCGGGGCGGGCGGGGCTGCGAGCTGAGGCTCGGGCTTCGCAGGCAGAGGACTGGGGCATGAACACAGCCTGAAGGGGTTAGTGCACCACGGCTAGCCGGGAGGGAGTCCGGGGAAAAGTCTGAACCTGCCGAAGAGGCAAGAGACATTTTCTTCCCTCTTTGCTTCCTGGTGCACGAGGAGAGGGGATTAAGAGCGCTGCTTAAAGCAGCTCCAGAGACGGGCGCGAGCTGCGGCTAACAGCGCGGACCCCAGACGGGCATGAGATGCTAAGGCTGCTGCTGCCACCACCAAGAAACCTGTGTGCGAGCACAGGTCACTATCCACACCTCCCTTCTGGGAGCCTGTGCAGCCCACCACTGCCAAGTTCCCGGGATCCAGGGACAACATCACCGGGGGGAACACACGGCGCGCCTCAGGCTGGTGCAACGTCTCGCCAGTCTCTGCCGCCGCAGGCTCGCCTCGCACTCCGTTCCCCTCCCTCCCCCCGGCCTGAGTGAGCCACAGCCCACGAATCAGCGGCTCCTTTAACCCTGTCCTGTCTGGGTGAAGAACAGACGCCCTCCAGCGACCTACACGCAGAGGTGGGGCCAAATTAAAGCTGAGCCCATGGGAGCTGTGCAAACAAAGAAGAGAAAGGGAAATTTCTCCCAGCAGCCTCAGGAGCAGCGGATTAAATCTTCACAATCAACTTGATGTACCCTGCATCTGTGGAATACCTGAATAGACAACAAATCATCCCAAATAGAGGAGGTGGACTTTGAGAGCAAGATTTATTATTTTTTCCCCTTTTCCTCGTTTTGTGAGTGTGTATGTTAATGCTTCTGTGTGAGATTTTGTCTGTATAGCTTTGCTTTTACCATTTGTCCTAGGGTTCTATCTGTTCGTTTTTGTTTTTTTTACTTAAAAATTTTTTTTCTTAATAATTAATTTTTATTTTAATAACTTTATTTTATTTTATCTTACTTTATTTTAATTTCTTTTATCCTCTCTCCTTCTTTCTTTCTTTCTTTCTACTTTTTCTCCCTTTTATTCTGAGCCATGTGGAAGAAAGGCTCTTGGTGCTCCAGCCAGGAGTCAATGCTGTGCCTCTGAGGTGGGAGAGCCAACTTCAGGACACTGGTCCACAAGAGACCTCCCAGCTCCATGTAATATCAAACAGTGAAAATCTCCCAGAGATCTCCATCTCCATGTCAGGACCCAGCTTCACTCAACGACCAGCAAGCTACAGTGCTGGACACCCTATGCCAAACAACTAGCAAGACAGGAACACAACCCCACCCATTAGCAGAGAGGCTGCCTAAAATCATAATAAGTCCACAGACGCCCCAAAACACACCACCAGACGTGGACCTGCCCACCAGAAAGACAAGATCCAGCCTCATCCACCAGTACACAGACACTACTCCCCTCCACCAGGAAACCTACACAACCCACTGAACCAACTTTAGCCGCTGGGGACAGACACCAAAAACAACAGGAACTACGAACCTGCAGCCTGCAAAAAGGAGACCCCAAACACAGTAAGATAAACAAAATGAGAAGACAGAAAAACACACAGCAGATGATGGAGCAAGATAAAAACCCACCAGACCTAACAAATGAAGAGGAAATAGGCAGTCTACCTGAAAAAGAATTCAGAATAATGATAGTAAAGATGATCCAAAATCTTGGAAATAGAATAGAGAAAATGCAAGAAACATTTGACGAGGACCTAGAAGAACTAAAGATGAAACAAGCAACAATGAACAACACAATAAATGAAATTAAAAATACTCTAGATGGGATCAATAGCAGAATAACTGAGGCAGAAGAATGGATAAGTGACCTGGAAGATAGAATAGTGGAAATAACTACTGCAGAGCAGAATAAACAAAAGAGAATGAAAAGAAATGAGGACAGTCTCAGAGACCTCTGGGACAACATTAAACGCACCAACATTCGAATTATAGGGGTTCCAGAAGAAGAAGAGAAAAAGAATGGGACTGAGAAAATATTTGAAGAGATTATAGTTGAAAACTTCCCTAATATGGGAAAGGAAATAGTTAATCAAGTCCAGGAAGCACAGAGAGTCCCATACAGGATAAATCCAAAGAGAAACATGCCAAGACACATATTAATCAAACTGTCAAAAATTAAATACAAAGAAAACATATTAAAAGCAGCAAGGCAAAAAGGGAATCTCCATGAGGTAAACAACTGATCTTTCAGCAGAAACTCTGCAAGCCAGAAGGGACTGGCAGGACATATTTAAAGTGATGAGGGAGAAAAAACTAAAACCAGGATTACTCTACCCAGCAAGGATCTCATTCAGATTTGAAAGAGAAATTAAAACCTTTACAGACAAGCAAAAGCTGAGAGAGTTCAGCACCACAAAACCAGCTTTACAACAAATGCTAAAGGAACTTCTCTAGGCAAGAAACACAAGAGAAGGAAAAGACCTACAATAACAAACCCAAAACACTTAAGAAAATGGGAATAGGAACATACATATCGATCATTACCTTAAATGTAAATGGATTAAATGCTCCCACCAAAAGACACGGACTGGCTGAATGGATACAAAACAAGACCCATATATATGCTATCTACAAGAGACCCACTTCAGACCTAGAGACACATACAAACTGACAGTGAGGGGATGAAAAAAGATATTCCATGCAAATGGAAAGCAAAAGAAAGCTGGAGTAGCAATTCTCATATCTGACAAAATAGATTTAAAAATAAAGGCTATTAGAAGAGACAAAGGACATTACATAATGATCAATGGATTGATGCAAGAAGAAGATATAACAATTGTAAATATTTATGCACCCAACATAAGAGCACCTCAATACATAAGGCAAATACTAACAGCCATAAAAGGAGAAATTGACAGTAACACATTCATAGTAGGGGACTTTAACACCCCACTTTCACCAATGGACAGATCATCCAAAATGAAAATAAGTAAGGAAACACAAGCTTTAAATGATACATTAAACAAGATGGACTTAATTGATATTTATAGGACATTCCATCCAAAAACAACAGAATACACATTTTTCTCAAGTGCTCATGGAACATTCTCCAGGATAGATCATATCCTGGGTCACAAATCAAGCCTTGGTAAATTTTAGAAAACTGAAATTGTATCAAGTATCTTTTCCAACCACAACGCTATGAGACTAGATATCAATTACAGGAAGAGATCTGTAAAAAATACAAACACATGGAGCTAAACAATACACTACTTAATAACAAAGTGATCACTGAAGAAATCAAAGAGAAATAAAAAAATATCTAGAAACAAATGACAATGGAGACACGACGACCCAAAACCTATGGGATGCAGCAAAAGCAGTTCTAAGAGGGAAGTTTATAGCAATACAATCGTATCTTAAGAAACAGGAAACATCTCGAATAAACAACCTAACCTTGCACCTAAAGCAATTAGAGAAAGAAGAACAAAAAAACCCCAAAGTTAGCAGAAGGAAAGAAATCATAAAGATCAGATAAGAAATAAATGAAAAAGAAATGAAAGAAATGATAGCAAAGATCAATAAAACTACAAGCTGGTTCTTTGAGAAGATAAACAAAATTGATAAACCATTAGCCAGACTCATCAATAAAAAAAGGGAGGGGCTTCCCTGGTGGCGCAATGGTTGAGAATCTGCCTGCTAATGCAGGGGACACGGGTTCGAGCCCTGGTCTGGGAGGATTCCACATGCTGCGGAGCAACTAGGCCCGTGAGCCACAACTGCTGAGTCTGCGCGTCTGGAGCCTGTGCTCCGCAACAAGAGGGGCCATGATAGTGAGAGGCCCACACACTGCGATGAAGAGTGGCCCCCACTTGCCACAACTAGAGAAAGCCCTCACACAGAAACGAAGACCCAATACAGCAAAAATTAATTAATTAATTAATAAACTCCTACCCCTAACATCTTCTTAAAAATAAAAAAAATCTTCCAACAAACAAAAGCCCAGGACCAGATGGCTTCACAGGCGAATTCTATCAAAAATTTAGAGAAGAGATAACACCTATCCTTCTCAAACTCTTCCAAAATATAGCAGAGGGAGGAACACTCTGAAACTCCTTCTATGAGTCCACCATCACCCTGATACCAAAACTAGACAAGGATGTCACAAAGAAAGAAAACTACAGGCCAATATCACTGATGAACATAGATGCAAAAATCCTCAACAAAATACTAGCAAACAGAATCCAACAGCACATTAAAAGGATCATACACCATGATCAAGTGGGGTTTATTCCAGGAATGCAAGGATTCTTCAATATACGCAAATCAATCAATGTGATACACCATATTAACAAACTGAAGGAGAAAAACCATATGGTCATCTCAATAGATGCAGAGAAAGCTTTTGATAAAATTCAACACCCATTTCTGATAAAAACCCTCCAGGAAGTAGGCATAGAGGGAACTTTCCTCAACATAATAAAGGCCACATATGACAAACCCACAGCCAACATCATCCTCAATGGTGAAAAACTGAAAGCATTTCCACTAAGATCAGGAACAAGACAAGGTTACCCACTCTCACCACTCTTATTCAACATAGTGTTGGAAGTTTTAGCCACAGCAATCAGAGAAGAAAAGGAAATAAAAGGAATCCGAATCAGAAAAGAAGAAGTAAAGCTGTCACTGTTTGCAGATGACATGATACTATACATAGAGAAACCTAAATATGCTGCCAGAAAACTACTAGAGCTAATCAATGAATTTGGTAAAGTAGCAGGATACAAAATTAATGCACAGAAATCTCTGGCATTCCTATACACTAATGATGAAAAATCTGAAAGAGAAATTAAGAAAACACTCCCATTTACCATTGCAACAAAAAGAATAAAATATCTAGGAATAAACCTACCTAAGGAGACAAAAGACCTGTATGCAGAAAATTATAAGACACTGATGAAAGAAATTAAAGCTGATACAAATAGATGGAGAGATATACCATGTTCTTGAATTGGAAGAATCAACATTGCGAAAATGACTTTACTACCCAAAGCAATCTACAGATTCAATGCAATCCCTATCAAACTACCAATGGCATTTTTCAATGAACTAGAACAAAAAATTTCACAATTTGTTTGGAAACACAAAAGACCCCGAATAGCCAAAGCAATCTTGAGAACGAAAAACAGAGCTGGAGGAATCAGGCTCCCTGACTTCAGACTGTACTACAAAGCTACAGTAATCAAGACAGTATGGTACTGACACAAAAACTGAAAGATAGATCAATGGAACAGGATAGAAAGCCCAGAGATAAACCCACACACATATGGTCACCTTATCTTTGATAAAGGAGGCAGGAATGTACAGTGGAGAAAGGACAGACTCTTCAATAAGTTGTACTGGGAAAAGTGGACAGCTACATGTAAAAGTATGAGATTAGAACACTCCCTAACACCATACACAAAAATAAGCTCAAAATGGATTAAAAACCTACATGTAAGGCCAGACACTATCAAACTCTTAGAGGAAAACATAGGCAGAACATTCTATGACATAAATCACAGCAAGACCCTTTTTGACCCACCTCCTAGAGAAATGGAAATAAAAACAAAAATAAACAAATGGGACCTAATGAAACTTCAAAGCTTTTGCACAGCAAAGGAACCCATAAACAAGACCAATAGACAACCCTCACAATGGGAGAATATATTTTCAAATGAAGCAACTGAAAAAGGATTGATCTCCAAAATTTACAAGCAGCTCATGCAGCTCAATAACAAAGAAACAAACAGCCCAATCCATAAATGGGCAGAAGACCTAAATAGACATTTCTCCAAAGAAGATATACAGATTGCCAACAAACACATGAAACGATGGTCAACATCACTAATCATTAGAGAAATGCAAATCAAAACTACAATGAGATATCATCTTACACCGGTCAGAATAGCCATCATCAAAAAATCTAGAAACAATAAATGCTGGAGAGAGTGTGGAGAAAATGGAACACTCCTGCACTGCTGGTGGGAATGTGAATTGGTACAGCCACTATGGAGAACAGTATGGAGGTTCCTTAAAAACTACAAATAGAACTACCATATGACCTAGCAATCCCACTACTGGGCATATACCCTAAGAAAACCATAATTCAAAAAGAGTCATGTACCAAAATGTTCATTGCAGCTCTATTTCCAATAGCCAGGATATGGAAACAACCTAAGTGTCCATCATCAGATGAATGGATAAAGAAGATGTGGCACATATATACAATGGAATATTACTCAGCCATAAAAAGAAACGAAATTGAGTTATTTGTAGTGAGGTGGATGGACCTAGAGTCTGTCATACAGAGTGAAGTAAGTCAGAAAGAGAAAGACAGTTACCGTTTGCTAACACATATATATGGAATCTAAGGGGGAAAAAATGTCATGAAGAACCTAGGGGTAAGACAGGAATAAAGACACAGACCTACTAGAGAATGGACTTGAGGATATGGGGAGGGGGAAGGGTAAGCTGTGACAAAGCGAGAGAGTGGCATGGACATATATACACTACCAAACGTCAAATAGATAGCTAGTGGGAAGCAGCCGCATAGCACAGGGAGATCAGCTCGGTGCTTTGTGACCACCTAGAGGGGTGGGATAGGGAGGGTGAGAGGGAGGGAGATGGAAGAGGGAAGAGATATGGGAACATATGTATATGTATAACTGATTCACTTTGTTATAAAGCAGAAACTAAGACACCATTGTAAAGCAGTTATACTCCAATAAAGATGTTAAAAAAAAGAACCCAGTCATTGAAGCCTTCGTAGTCTTTAATGGTTGCTCTAGGCTGCAATATCTAGCCAGTCGCTTTGGAAAGAGAGCGCACTTGGAGAATATATGGAAGGTTTTTATGGCTTAGGCCTGGAAGGGACACGCAATATTTCTATCCACATTCTATTGGCAAGACTCAGTCACATGAGCCCTCCTGGTTGGAGGGGGAGGGAGAATTGGAAGACGTATTTCCTGTCTCAGTAACCACTTCTCAACATTCAATAATATTGCTACCTTCTTGAAGGGGGTCTTAGTCTTTAGTAGACTAGTTGACTTTGCCACAAACATAGCATCAAGAACTCTATTTAATTCACTGCTATATCTTCTGAACCTAGAACAGTAGTGTCTTGTACGTAATGGAAATTCAGAAATATTTGTACAGTAAATGAGCTTTGCAGGAATCCGTGAGATATATTTCCTGTAAGAGCTAACACAGTGCTTGACACAGAGCACATGCCTCATAGATGTTAACATAATGTTAGACTATCCTGTGTTTTCAGTGATCTTCATTGCCTGGACTTTCCAACAGATGGAGGATATACGTTGCCTTGCTTATTTGTATCTCTTTCCCAATGTCTTGAGGCTTCTTTTGGTGGATGACAGCACAGTTCAACAAAAAATGTTGACATAAAGGGGAGTTGCAGAGTATAACTATAGTAAACAAAACATCCTACCCTAAATATACTAAAGGTGTTCTTTGACAATACATCAAGCTATTTAGCTCTCTTGTACTTTATGCTAGATTAATCAGAGTCAAGCCACATTAAACTGTTAGGGATCCCTTAAGCATGGCTGCAGTTCAGCAGCCTTGCAGTTCAGCAACCTTGGCTAACGAGAAATGTCATTAATTCTGTCAAAACAGAAATAAAATGAAATGATCAACTAGGATACCATTTGCAAACTCTTGTCTCACTATTTACATGGAAAGGAACTTACTATTGAGAAACATATCTAGTTATTTTTTATTTTTTTAGATGTTGCGGGTAGGAGTTTATTAATTAATTTATTTTTGGTGTGTTGGGTCTTCGTTTCTGTGTGAGGGCTTTCTCTAGTTGTGGCAAGCAGGGGCCACTCTTCATCGCGTTGCGTGGGCCTCTCACTGTCGCGGCCTCTCTTGTTGCGGAGCACAGGCTCCAGACGTGCAGGCTCAGTAGTTGTGGCTCACAGGCCTAGTTGCTCCGCGGCATGTGGAATCCTCCCAGACCAGGGCTCAAACCTGTGTCCCCTGCATTAGCAGGCAGATTCTCAACCACTGCGTCATCAGGGAAGCCCAACATATCTAATTATTATGTCTGAGACTTAAATATAAACACAAAATAGCCCTGAAGCTTGTTAAAGAAATACAATCATAATTTGTATGCAATAAGATTAAAAGGCCTTGTTTATTTATTGCCCAATCATTTTCATGTATATTATCTTGCAAGGAGTAAGTAAATTATAATTATCAATATGTTTCTACCTTAGTTGGTTGGAATAAAGAGATATTAAAGATCAATAACCAATGAGTCAGGTATGAATGCTTGAGTCTAGAAAAATGGTTGGGGTGTTGTAGCATAACAATGAGGATTTTACTGTCCTTTCAAGCCCTCTCTATAGGTACATTTCAGTCAGAAGACAAAAACTAGAGTAATTTAAACAGGAACATTTTAATATAAAGAATTGTTGAGCCACCATATGAGATTAAGTATAAGGTTGGAAAGAGAACTCTGAAGGATACTTTAGGACTGAGGGAGAATACTCAAAGAAGAACAAACTTGGAAGGGCGATTCATACCTTACTGAAGAAAGTAATGGATAGTGGAGAGTTTCCCTGAGTTTCACTGCCCCTAGTCTCTAGGAAAGGACAAATGACCTAGTGGGATGCAGGCAAGCTGAGATGGGAGGCAGATACACAGACGGAGTGAGTTCAGAAGGAAACAAGAACTACTGTCCATGTGTGCCCTGAAGCACATGATGTCTGCATCAGAAGGCCATGGAAAGCAAACTTCCAGTGGTGCAGTCAATCCAAGGCTGATGAATAAGCATGCAGAGGGAGTAAGGTGCCACTGTGGGTGCTTCTAGAACTGGGAACTGGAAAGACCTCCTTCATAAGCCTAGTGAACTTCTATGTATTGCTTGGGCTGTAGTGGCTCTAGGCTGCTGCACAGGACAAAAGTCAGGTGGCTGGTTTGCTGGATGGCCTGCTCCATGGGGCCCACTGTGTATGTGCACATGGGGTTGAGGAGAATAGGTAAGGAACTGGTCTGCCTAGGGCTTCTGGCTATGCCACTGCTGCCCATTTATGCTGTGAGAACATGAACAACTTACTTAACCTTGCTCAGATTCTATTTCCCTGTTTGTCAAATCAGGTAATGATGGTGTTCACTTCATGGGGTTGTTGTGAGGATTAAATGATTTATCACATGTAAAAGGCTTAGTATGTTAATAATGCATAATCAGTGATCATTATATGTTTCCTATCTCTGCCCTTGATTTACTGTCACTATGATAATAGGAAGTTATTCATTCACTAAATATATTACTGCTGGCTGTGGTTTCCAGGTACTGTCCTTGGTGCTGAAACCTTCCCCTAAGGCTTACTTCCTTCAAGCCCCAGGTTGTCATCCATAAAAGGGATGTGATAATAAAATAATAATACCAATTTCAAAGGGTTGTTCTGAAAATCTAAATGAATTAGTGTATGCTAAAGATCTTTATTTCTATATTATTGTTGAAACCACAATAATATACTGGGTAAATATGCTTTCTTTAGCTTTTGAACATGAGATCAGTGAAGACTTTTTTCTTTAGTGCCCATTTTCAATAAAAGAGGTTAAAAATTGACAGTGAAAACATTCTAACGTGGAATTCTATACTTTTTAAGTGTTCTTAAGTGAACTTGAGTCTATTAGGATAACATGATTGCATGTTCTTTTACTATAAAGGACAATAAGATTCATATCACTTTATCACAGAGAAAATGATTCTATACCATCATCTAGGAGTGACTTTTACATCAGCTATTCCTATTACCTGATTATTGCAGAGAAAACAGCTACAGATGAACGATTCTCAAACTAAAGATTAATTTTTTTGTATTTGTCTTCTAAAGTTCTTTAGAACAGACTTCCCTACTCATTAACATAGGTACACATTTTATAGAGTTATCTTGAAGGGTATACAGGATGTAGGATTATCCAGACTCCAAACTACTGGGATTTAAAAGAAAAATTAAAAAACTGAGTAGAATTCATTATTTTAAAAATTCTTACATATATAAAGAAACAAAAGTAAAAGAAGACCATTATTCCATCATGTAGGTAAAACATGATGACACTGTTGAGAAAATTAAAATAAAACACGAAAGTTATTTTAATATTCAAACAATCCAGAGGATGGAAAATGAAAATTTTAAGTTCTCCCATACACTTCCCAACAGCTGCTCCTCCCAAGAAAAGCTTTGGAATACTTCTTTGTTTATTTTCAGAAAAATTTTATGTATACACCAGGATATATATTTCCATATATATTTTTTCATTATTTGTACAAAATAGTCATATATACACATAAATTTATAAAATAATAAAAACATATCTTGTATGTTTCTTTTTTGCTGATCCTTTTATGCTAATACATGGAAGGAGCCATCTTACTCTTTTTTCCTGGCAGCATTATATTCCATTACTTGAAAGTTCATTTTATTTAACTAATTTCCCACTGATGAACATTTATAATTATATTTTATTTTATCAACACTAATAATATTTTAATAAATATCGTTATGCATCTTACTGAATTTTGTGCATATATCCATTGAGTAAATTCTTGGCAGTCAGATTCAGAAGACATATTTAAATAAAATTTTGTTTGAACTGTAAAACAACATAAAATTTTGTTTGAACTATAAATTTAATAGTTTGAACTATTAAATTTAAATAAGTTACAATAATGTCCATTCTCACCAAAATTATGACAGCACTCTTCATGTCACCACAAGCACTGGGTCTCATCAAAGTCTGTAACTTATCCCACTAAGGAAGGTGAATAAAAATGATCTCATTTTCACGTTTATTGTGACTTGGATTTATTATGAGTGAGAATGAGCATTTTTCAGTATGTGCATTGGACATTAATTTTTTCTATAAGCATTCTCTTCATGTTATCCCCCTTAACATTTTCTGTTAACTATTTCTTATTTTTTCTTATTGATTTAGATGTGCTATGTGTGAATCCAAGAGTCAACCCTTTGTCAACCTTCTGTGTCAGTCCTATCTTTTATGGTTTCTTTATTATATAGCCTTTTAGAAAAGCCTTCCCAACTTCAAGATTAAAATAAATTTATCCATGATTTATCCAAAAACCTTTATCATTTTGTACACATAAAAATTACAGTTCATCTGAAATGTTTTTGATATGGATATTTTCTTTTGGTTTTGGATGTCAATAGATCTTTTTAAAAATGTACTATTGGGGCTTCTCTGGTGGCACAGTGGTTGAGAGTGCGCCTGCCGATGCAGGGGACATGAGTTCGTGCCCCAGTCCGGGAAGATCCCACATGCCACGGAGTGGCTAGGCCCCTGAGCCATGGCCACTGAGCCTGCATGTCCGGAGCCTGTGCTCCGCAACAGGAGAGGCCACAACAGTGAGAGGAAACGTGTACCACAAAAAAAAAAAAAAAAAAAAGTACTATTAATCAATTGCTCCTGCACCATTAATTGAATAAACCCATTTATTCCACTTTATTTGAAATTACTTATTTAAAATAAATTAAATTCTGATATATATCTGAGTCTGTATCTGGACCCTATTCCATTAAACTTCTATTTCTTATTCTGAAATGGTTTTGTTTTTGTAGTGTCCTAATTTGTTTTGATATTTTGTTAAGTAATAAGTCAATGCCATCCTCATTAATCTTTCCCCCTCCCCCCAGGGTTTTTCAGGATATTCTTGGACGTTTATTTTTCCAGATTAATTTTAGTATTATTTTCTTCATTCTCCAGGTTTGTTGTTGTTGTATTAGAATTTATATTGCATGGTCTTTGTTCTTCATTTACTTAAGTGTTCTTTTACCTCCCTCAGAGAGCTTAAACATTTTCTTTATACAGGCCTTCACACATAGCACATCTAAATCAATTCCTTATAAGATTTACTTCTAGATATCCATTCTTCTGGTTGGTATTTATTCTTTGATTCTATTTTCTTATTGACAGGGGGTTTTTTGGGGGGCATATACTGGGAAGTTATTTATTTTTGTTTAGTAAGTTTTCAGTCCATCACCTTAATGATTCCTTTTGCCTCTAATGGCTTTTCAGATATACTTAGTTTTTCTATTTTATATAATCATATCATTTGCAAATAAAGATAATTTTGCTTCCTCTTTTGCTTCGTTTATATTGCTAATATAATTATCTTGTCTAATTGCATTAACTAATCCTTTTGCAGAAATATTAAACAATAGAATTAGTAGTCACTATTATTATTTCGCTGTACTTCTTTTCAACCTTTTTATTCTTATGTATTTGCAAAGATAATAAAATTTATATATTATAAATTATTTTACAAAGTATTTTGTCTGCACATTTTAACAGAATTTTTATTCTACAGAAATTTTTGAATTTTATTTTCCTTAAGTTTACAGATAGTGCATGTCCCTTTCACCAAATATATATATATATATATATATTTTTTTTTTTTTTTTTCTCAGTGCGCAGGCCTCTCACTGTTGTGGCCTCTCCCGTTGCGGAGCACAGGTTCCGGACACGCAGGCCCATCGGCCATGGCTAACGGCCCCAGCCGTTCCGCGGCATGTGGGATACTCCCGGACCGGGGCATGAACCCGTGTCCCCTGCATCAGCAGGCGGACTCTCAACCACTGCCCCACCAGGGAAGCCCACCAAATATTCTTTTAATGTTAATTTTGATGAATGTATTTGTTTAATCATTTAGCTATGCCATGATTCATTTAGTCCTTATCATATTATTGAATAAATAAATATCTCTAACTCTTCAACTTCTCTAAAGATGTTGTATTCATTCATTTATTTGACAAAAATATATTGAGTGCCAATATGCAACAGGCATTATTGTAGATGATAGAGACAAAATTCCTGCCTCATGGAGCTTACATTTCTAGTAAAATATATAACAAACAAGCAAATTATATGTTATATAAGAATTACAGAAGATGGAAGATAGGGAATAGGAACAAGAAGTTCTAGAAAAATGGGTTATAATTTAAATAGCCTGGTAATGTAAGGTGTCATCTGATTTCTAGCTCTAGAAACAAGGTGGTCACTGATGGTTTTTATAAAAGCTATTTCTCTGGAGTGGTGGAAAGGAACGCTCCCTGGAGAGAAATCAAGAGCAGATATGGGAAGCAAGAGCTGCAAATGTGAGAGAAGAGGAAGGAGAGGATGATAGAGATTTAGCAAGCTGATGGGAAAGTAAAAAGCTGAGTGTACAATAATAGAATTGCCAGGCAATATGAGCCCCCTTGTGGCTACAGGTCATAAAATTAAACTGCAAGCAGTCACAAAACTTCTCATTTTTCTCCAGCCAATTCAGCAGCTCGAGTACAAAGATGGAATACCTGGAGAAGTTGCTTTAACCAGAATTCTCTTTGAGCCACATGAGTACAGCAGAGGGAGAAAAAGTCAGGAGAATGCCTCTAATGAAGGAACATTGAACTGAATGGAGAGAGGAAGAAATTAGGACGTGAAAAGGACAAGGTGGATCGTAGGTCTTGGAGGGGCTTATGAATTGTCAGAACTGGGTTATCTTAACGCAAACAGTCTTTCTAAAGTTATCTTAGAGGGAATTAATTGTAAAGACACAAGTGGTGTTCAAAGAATTAGGATGTTCAGAACTGAGACTATGCTCTTGGGCAGCATGACAAAGTCTAGGAGGTAACAATGGAAATGGAAATCTCAGGTGGGATGGAGATAAAAACTATTGGAAGAGAAGAGGTTTAGTAACTAAGAGGTCAGGGTTTTGAAAGGATTGTCGATACAGATATTGAAGTCACTAAGATTTGATGCAGGAGCAGTGCTTGAGATATTGGTAGTGAGTCAGGAGATCAAATCTTTGAGTGAGAGGGAATAATTCACAATCTTTAAAAAATTGCACAAGAAATGGTAGCAGGTGGTATATTCTACTTAAATATGTTTAAAGCTGGGGATGGGGGTGGTTAAGAAGATACCAGCGAGAAAGTTACTGCATTTGCAAGAATGGCCTTCTGTGTAACTCTGATTATTTCCTTAAGTTATATTTCTGAATAAAATTCAAAGGCTATGAACGTTTTTGAGCTCTAGATCCAATTGTCAAATTACCCTCTAGAGATGTGGCATCGATTTACAAATTCACCAGCAGTGTATAAGAATGTCCTTTTTAATGATCTTCACTAACACTGAAAATTATCAGTTTAAAACTCCTTGCAAATTTTGAACGCAAGAATTATATCAAACTGTTGCTTTCATCTCATTTCATTCATTAAATTAACATCTATTGAGTGCTTACTGTCCAGCATTATGTTAGACTCTGGATTTGTCCCTGCTTTTATGGAGGCTATAATCTCACCAGAGAAAGACTTTACACAAATAACTAATTACTTACTATTGTGTCAACAGTGAGGGAAGAAAAGTACTGGTACTGCAAGGGAGTACCAGGATAACAAGGAAGACCTATCCAGTCTTGGGTGTGGAGTGAATACTTAAAGTGTTAAGCTGAGTCTTGGTGATTAGTGTCAGCTGGTGAGACATTTTTAAGATTGTTTTTGGAAATTTTATTTCTTCATTTATAGACTTTATGATCATGTGTTTGTACACTTTTAATTGAAACTTGCATCTGCTTTTAAACAGACAATGTATAATTTTAGATGGTTTTTCTCATGGCATGTCTTAGAACAGAACACTAGTGAAATGTTGTCTTCATGATGGCTATTCGTTACATAACTTTGTACCCTTTTCCTCCTCTCCCCACCCTTATAGGTTGGTAACAGACCCTACCTTCCTGGTCCCAGGGAAGTGGGCATATGACAATGAGTGTGCTAATAATGTACCCAACCAACCGGTCAAAAGTTGGACACATTTTAGGTCATTTAACTGAAGCTGGTTGGGAAAAGTATAATTTCTTCTCCAGAAACAAACCTGTAAAGATGTAAATCCAGAACTCCCTGTGGCTGTAATTGTATGCTTATGGGACTAGGTAGCCTGGGAGAACAAAGTTAACATCTAGAGAGAAATAGGAGATACTTAGATGGAAAGGGAGAAAGGGAGTACAGGAGGGAGAGCAAGGAAGCGAGAGGAAAAAGACAGGGAATACAACAGTCAAGTCCCTGTATGCAGCCTCCCCTGAGGCCAGGCCACAGTTCCTGCCAGCTTGGCTCTTCTGTGGTGTAGGTGAGCCAAGAGAGTCCCTACTGATCAGCCCTATGAGACTAATCAGTCTCACCCATTAGCAGCAGGCAGAGTGCCTTGTTGAATATATTAACATTTTCTTATGTGTGTTTTAAATTTTTATTGGAGTATAGCTGATTTACAATGTTGTGTTAGTTTCTGCTGTACAACAAAGTGGATCAGTTATACATATATTGATACATATATCCACTCTTTTTTAGATTCTTTTCCCATATAGGTCATTACACAGTACTGTGTGGAATTCCCTGTGCTATACAGTAGGTCCTAATTAGTTTTCAATTTTATATACAGTAGTGTGTATATGTCAATCCCAAACTCCCAATTTATCCCTCTCTCTTCTTTTCCCCTTGGTAACCATAAGATTGTTTTCTACACCTATGACTCCATTTCTGTTTTGTAAATAAGTTCATTTGTACCATTTTTTTAGATTCCACATATAAGCGATGATATTTGTCTTTGTCTGACTTACTTCACTCAGTATGACAATCTCTAGGTCCATCCATGTTGCTGCCGATGAACATTTTCTTATTTAATTTAGTACCTGACACACAGTAGGAACTTAATGATTGATTCATGAATTGAATTGAATATGAATTAATGAATTAACTGAATGAATGATTCAAGAACAACATTTTTTAAACAGTATACAGAAAACACAGAGTTCTGTTAGTAGTGATGTTTTGTTTTGTTTTGTTTACAACACTGCAAAGATCCTAAACTGGTGTTGTCTGGATAGCTTCAAGAAAGCAAGACAAGAATTGGTTCGGAAATACCAAGTTCATCAAGGCTGTATGTTTTAATTGGATTTTTAGGGATGAGATATGTTTCAATGTACTTTTATTTAATAAAAGTACGTAATGTTGCTATCATAATGTTGCTTCTGGAAGCCTTCTTCCTGGTGGGTTTTTTTTTTTTCCATTCCATGTATTGATGTATTAGTAAACTTCATCTCCCTTCTTCCTATTGGGTGAACTAGATACAGTTTGGGAGTGGAAAGAAGAAACAGGAAGAGCCATCATTTCCCCCGTGCCTGAGAATGTATTTTTGCTGCTCTCTGTGATCAGATATCATTATAAATGAAGATCGCTCCATACAAACAAAGGGAGAGGAGGACAAATAACAGTGTGTCCTCTGTTACATGGTTAAAGCTGGGGTCTAGGGAGTAAGTGGAGCCAATAGAAATGAGCCTCACAGAAATACAATGCTTCTTTATTTACCAGTTTTAAATAAGAAGGAAATCATCTTTTACCTGTATTTCTTACTAGTGTTCAGCTCCCAAAATTCTTTTAGAACATAAAACACTATAAAATGAATAGGAAAATATTTTCTTTTGCATTGGTATAGTAACATGCACTTGGCTTTACTTTAATATTTTAAAAAATAATAAAATAGGGACTTCCCTGGTGGTGCAGTGGTTAAGAATCTGCCTGTCAAAGCATGGGACACAGGTTCGAGCCCTGGTCCAGGAAGATCCCACATGCCGTGGAGCAACTAAGCCTGCAAGCCACAACTACTGAGCCCGCGTGCCACGACTACTGAAGCCCATGTACCTAGAGCCCGTGCTCCACAACAAGAGAAGCCACCGCAATGAGCAGCCTGCACACCACAAAGAAGAGTAGCTCCCGCTTGCCACAACTAGAGAAAGCCCACGGGCAGCAACAAAGACCCAATGCAGCCAAAAATAAATAAAATAAAATAAATTTATAAAAATAATAATAATAAAATAAAAAGGTAAAAACCATGACGTTACTTCTAAGTTCCATTGACTATAATGCCACCACAAAATTGATACTATAAACTTTGCATACATTGTTTTCCTTTTCAAACCATTAATTTCAACACGTAGTACAATGTAGTACACGTAGTATAATGGATAAGTCACAATGTCTTGAATCAGAAAGTTTAGTCTGCATTTGGACAAGTCATTCAGTCTCTCTAAGCATGTTTGCTCTTCTATAAAGTGAGGATAGTAATACCTACCCATTTGACAGGTAAAGAAAATGAAGAACAGGAAGAGTAAGTGACTTGGCCCAAGGTACTATCAGAAGGCTGGCAGAGGCAGACACTGGAGCTCAGTTCTTTTGTCTTTCCTAGGACTCCTTGAAGGATATTGTAAATACTAGCTACTGTTCTATATATAAGTACATAAACAATTTTAGGAAAATTGTTTATATATTCTGTAGACATTTTTTAAGAATAATGACAAATTAATTTTGTAACACATTTTACAGGCTCATTATAAATAATACATGGAATTTTTTAAAATATCTGAGTCACATTCCTCTACCCATTGAGAACAATGTAATAGCCAATACCTCTTGTACATATGTGCGGGGACAGATTAAAGAAAAGAACTTTTGCTTTTGTCTGTCAACATTTCAGTCAAAGACCCAAAGTTGAAAACAATCCATGAGAAGTACTCCTATATGCTGTAGAAGCATGGAGACTCTTTCTAAGGGTTTCTGGTTTCAACTTCTCACTTCTTTTTTTTTTTCTTAATTTTCAAGGGATTTTAAAAAGTCCGTGTCATTCATTATACATAGATTTTCCTACTTATCAATCTTCATATTCGGTTCTTTCATTTCAAAAACATTTTTGAAGATCTTTTCTGCCTCTTTGTTGGAATCTCTACTTCCAAAACACTGTCGGGCTTCCCTCGTGGCGCAGTGGTTGAGAGTCTGCCTGCTAATGCAGGGGACACGGGTTCGAGCCCTGGTCCGGGAGGATCCCACATGCCCGGAGCAACTAGGCCCGTGAGTCACAACTACTGAGCCTGCGTGTCTGGAGCCTGTGCTCCCCAACAGGAGAAGCCACGACAGTGAGAGGCCCGTGCACCGCGATGAAGAGTGGCCCCCGCTCGCCGCAACTAGAGAAAGCCCTCACACAGAAACGAAGACCCAACACAGCAAAAATTAATTAATTAATTAATAAACTCCTACCCCTGACATCTTCTTTCCAAAAAAGAAAAGTAATTGATATAGATTGACATCCATGTGTGGATTCTACAAAAACAAGAAAACAAAGAAATTCTACTTTATTAACTAATTAGTTATCTCTGAATTGTATTTATCTCCAGATTCTTCAGCTTTCAGAGGAGTCCCTTTGGCCTCTGCAAACATCCAGAGATAGGAAAGAGGAGCTGTTGAGATTACAGACCTCGTTATGCCCTAAAGCCTAGTTTACCCTGAGTATTTAGCAAAGAAAAGATGATATGACCATTAGTTCTTATTCTTGCTTGTGCAAAGAGCATTGTCAAGACTGAGTGTGATTGGCAATCTCTTCAGTTGTTATGGAGCAGATATGGGGATGTTATCAAGTGGCATAGTGCTTTCCAGATTGAGTGCTGCCATGCATGTAGCCGGGTATGTGCCCAGTATGAAAAACTAGAATGTCTCGGTAGAGCAGGTAAACACTTGGTATTTGTTCTCTAATCAGAAATACAAATTTCTGCATAATAACACCCCACTATTAGTTAAGGTATTTCTTTGCAATAAATATAGTCTGTTATACTCTGTTATACAGTGAAACTAAATCACAGGTTGCAATGAGCTCCACATTTCTCTTCAGAAGATTGCATTATACATGTAAATTAAACTCCAGATTGCTTTATATGTGTACAGTAAAGTTTAAATATGTATTAAACTACTTGCTTTGTCACTTTTGATGGTATCGTATATTTTGTGGAATTATTCCAACTTAGCAAGTGTGGAAATTGATGTATTTGTATAACATAATGAGGTGTAGCAGAAGCTCTCCTTGACTCCGTAATCTAAGAAAAAATTAGTATTGGTCTCTCAAAGAATGTAACATGATTTTTTATTTTTAAAATGTAAGTCAGTCAAATATAATGCCTTTTTTGTATACATAATTTATAAAACCAAGAGGAAAGGTGAGGTTTCCAAGATGTATTTTATAAAGCAGGGGTCCCCAGCCTCCGCTTTAAAATTGTCTTCCATGAAACTGGTCCCTGGTGCCAAAAAAGGTTGGAGACCGCTGGTTATAAAGGATCTAGGGTTTCTCAGACCCCATGATCTGAACTTTATTTCAAAATTCAAAAATCCAGTTGCAGGTTTGAAATGTAAACACTTAGGGCTGATAACCCACTAAATTACTGAAACTTCTATGTGGGTGATTACGGTAGTTACCTATTATCTTGACGCCCAGCATCTGTGTTTTCTTCTCCTGGTAATGAATCTTGACTTTCCAAAGAAAAACTAGTCTCTCCCCTGCTTTGCGCCCAAGATCACAGGTGGTACATGTGGTTCAATCCTAATTTAAATACATCCTAAAAACAATCAGCCTAACACATCTGCTGGATACATTCAGTGCTTGGCTCTTGAAAGGCAAAGAGATGTTTCCAACAGGAACATTTATACCAGTTATCTGACCCTTCTTCTATAAGGTCTGGAGCTAAGGCCGCCATAGCCGGGGCTGTTACAGGAAATTTCTTTTATAGAAACCCATGGGAGCTTGAAGTAGAGGAAAATTTTGAATGGAAAGTTGAGAATGGGACTGAGATATTAAGACTATCTACAGAATCTAAACAGGTTACAGAAAATGAAACCACAGCCAGGAGATAGCAGTTGGAATATACATGTGAGACTTAAAGAGCCAAACAATGATAGGTTAAGCAGGTACCAGAAAAAGGGCTGTTTTCTAAGGCTAGCTTTTTCCATCTTTTTGCAGCCTTATGCTTTGACAAGTCAGCTGCATTTAAATGTAAACACCAGATAGTCACTTGTTATACACTTGATATTATACCTAGATCATAAGATACCTATAAAGCTGACATATGCATTCACAGATCATTGTATATCTGATCTTAATGCTGTCAGGTACTATAGACCTAAACTTAAAATACAACATAACAAATCACAGGAGATGGAGGTCTGAGGATTGGAAGGTTCCTTGGAAGCATCTGTACAGTGATTGTCCCAGAAAGCATTCCAGAGGAACACAGTGGTGGTTTATGGTTTAGTAACATAGACATTCTGGGAAAATTTGGGGAGAAACTAAGATGCTACTCACTGCAGTGTTGAGCTCCCACACACTCAAATGCTCCAGCTTTAAATTCAGCCAGGAGCAAAACAGAAGAATGGGAAACTTCTCTTACCAGACAGTAAGCACAAGGTAATAGCCTCAGAATCACACCTCTGCTGAATTCCTCATTATTAAATGGTGTTTTTAATGACCAGAGGCACAAAGGATGCCAGCCATTTAAGAGCCACTCCTTCTTTTCAGAACCCAGCTGGCAGAAACTGTAATTCCCAGCAGCCCTTGAACAGGTATCCCAGCAACAGCACCTTCCCCTGACTAATTACAGGCCAGCAGGGCTTCTCATCCCTTTATTTCCTTTCTCTTACCTGTCACTTTATTCCTTATCTCTCTTCAGACACTCTTCCAACTGTGCCCTGTATCTCTCTAAATCTTGAGTTCTCTGCATCCTGCTGCCTCTTCAGAGGGCCTTCTCAGAACCACTTTTACCAGGGCTCATACCTTCTGTGCAAACACTTTTGGTACACCATTCTTGTACCGTGAGTTCCCTTCTGTGTTCTCTCTTTGGGAATACTCCATCTTTTCTCTCATTCTTTCCTAACTTCTCCTCTTTTTCCCTAGCATCTGGGTATTCCCTCGTTCCTATAGAACTTAGTGTTTAGCTCTATAGAAGCTGACATAGACACAGTTCCTTGCTTACCCAACCTCCATTACTCTCACTTTCTTTATTTCTAGAACAACTCTGATCTGGTTCAAGTAACCACCATTACTCCACAAAGCCATGTGCTTCAGAAGAAATAAGCTCCCCTTGGGTGACTCCTAAGTACTATAAGCTACCTAAAATCATCTCATTCCTTTTTCTTTTTTCTTTTTAAATTAATTATTTATTTTTGGCTGCGTTGGGTCTTCGTTGTTGCGTGGGGTCTTTCTCTAGTTGAGGCAAGCGGTGGCTACTCTTCATTGCAGTGGCTTCTCTTGTTGCAGAGCATGGGCTCTAGGCACACGGGCTTCAGTAGTTGTGGCACACAGTCTCGGTAGTTGTGGCTCGCGGGCTCTAGAGCACAGGCTCAGTAGTTGTGGCGCTACGGGCTTAGTTGCTCCTCAGCATGTGGGATCTTCCCGGAAGAGGGCTCAAACCCATGTCCCCTGCATTGCCAGGCGGATTCTTAACCACTGTGCTGCCAGGGAAGTCCTCATTCCTTTTTCTAAGCATAGGCTTAGAAAAGGAAATCTGTTCTGGCAAATGAGACATGAGAGGAAGTTGGCCGGAAGACTTATGGGAAAAGAATTTCCATTTTCTTAAGAAGATCCCGGGTGAAAGCCACCCTTTTCTTCTAAATGCCTTCATTGTGCTTTAATAATAATATGTTAACCATTTGTTGAGATCATATTTCATCTCAGGCTCACTGATTTATAAATGATCTTTCATCCTCCACAGTTCTGCAAGTATGTATTATAATCCCCTGAGCTTTAGAAGATATAAATTCATACAAATAACAAAGCCAGGACATTAACCCACTTCTTTTTGATCTGTGGTACATTCAGTCATTTTAATTAGAATTTTTTCTTCCTTATATATAAAAATTCTTTTAAACATGAACATAATTACTAACTGGTATTCTATGGAAAGAAAGCTTTTATAAATATAATAATAAATTAAGGTTATTAATCTGCTATATCTACATTCAATTATATTTGAGCAATATTTTTCTAATTACCTTATTAATACATTATAAAACTTGGAAAATCAAAAGAGAAATAATTATCTCTTATAATCTAAAAGTAACTACTATCAATATTTTCATATGTGTTCTACCAGTATTTTGGGGGTTTTTTTGTTTTTGGTTTTTTTTTTGCGGTACACAGGCCTCTCACTGTTGTGGCCTCTCCCATTGTGGAGCACGGGCTCCGGACGCGCAGGCTAACTTGCCATGACTCACGGGCCCAGCCGCTCCGCAGCATGTGGGATCTTCCCAGAACGGGGCATGAACCCGTGTGCTCTGCATCGGCAGGCAGACTCTCAACCACTGCGCCACCAGGGAAGCCCACCAGTATTTTTTAATTCAAGCTTATAAGATTTATAAATGCATTGCAAAGTTAGTATCATATTGCATGCACCATTCTGTAGCTCATTTTTAAAATAAAGCAATATATAGTGAACAGTTTCCCCCACCAAAAATACTCTTCAACAACATGATTTTTAATACCCTTTTATGATATATAAATATATTTTTCTTAATTATCCTACATAGTTGGTCGTTTGTTTTTTCCAATTTTGTAACTGCAGAACCAGACCAAACTGGTCCTTTCCTGTTTCTAACAAGATACTGAGTTGTTTTTCAGAGACAACAGAACAAAACCACAAGTCATGCAGCAAAAGCATGTGCAGAGAGGAAAATTTTGACCTCGAATAATGACGGGAATCAAAGTTTTCTCCTCACCTCCCACCCCCACCATGTAACCAAAGGACTAGGATATGACCAGAACCTAAAGGCAGATCTGGAAAATCAGGTGCTGAAGTCTCTTAACCATACCTTACCATAAATTGCCAAGTTCCAAACCCTTCAACCAAAATCTGTCCACCAGTGCTTCATATATCAACTAACCTCCCCTAACTTATAAAAATTTCATTGAACCCCAGATGGAGAGAGAGATTTAAATCCTTTCTCCTGTCTCCTTGCTGGTCGACCTCGCAATAAAGCTCTTTCTTTTCTCAAAAGCCAGTGCCATGCTATTGACTTCTATGGGTGTCGACAGCGAGCCCTTTGCTTGGTAACAATTTTTGCTATCATAAATAAGACTATGCTAAACATTTGTATACACATATTTTGTCCATTCCTCTACTTCCTTTCTTATTTTTTGGTTTTCTTTCCATAGTATGGATTAATTTTATTTTTTTTCTTATTAGTTAACTATTTTATACATATTATTAGTTAACTATTTTATGTATATTAGTGTATATATGTCAATCCCAATCTCCCAATTCATCCCACCACCACCACAATTCCATCCCCTGCTTTCCCCTCTTCGTGTCCATACATTTGTTCTCTATAGCTGTGTCTCTATTTCTGACTTGCAAACTGGTTCATCTATACCATTTCTCTAGATTCCACATATATGCGTTACTATACGATATTTGTTTTCCTTTTTCTGACTTACTTCACTATGTATGACATACTCTAGGTCCACCCATGTCTCTACAAAGACGTGTTCCTTTCTATGGCTGAGTAATATTCCATTGTACATATGTACCACATCTTCTTTATCCATTTGTCTGTCGATGGGCATTTAGGCTGCTTCTATGACCTGGCTATTGTAAATAGTGCTGCTATGAACATTGGGGTGCATGTGTCTTTTTGAATTATGGTTTTCTCTGGGTATATGCCCAGTAGTGGGGTTGCTGGGTCATATGCTAATTCTATTGTTAGTTTTTTAAGGAACCTCCATACTGTTCTCCATAGTGGCTGTATCAATTGACATTCCCACCAACAGTGCAAGAGGATTCCCTTTTGTCCACACCTTCTCCATCATTTGTTTTTTGTAGATTTTCTGATGATGCCCATTCTAACTAGTGTGAGGTGAGACCTCATTGTAGTTTTGATTTGCATTTCTCTACTAATTAGTGATGTTGAGCACCTTTTCATGTGCCTCTTGGCCATCTGTATGTCTTCTTTGGAGAAATCTCTATTTAGGTCTTCTGCCCATTTTTGGATTGGATTGTTTGTTTTTTTAATATTGAGCTGCATGAGCTGTTTATATATTTTGGAGATTAATCCTTTTGTCCATTGATTCGTTTGCAAATATTTTCTCCCATTCTGTCTTTTTGTCTGTTTATAGTTTCCTTTGTTGTGCAAAAGCTTTCAAGTTTCATTAGGTCCCATTTTTTTATTTTTGTTTTTATTTCCATTACTCTAGGAGGTGGGTCAAATAAGATCTTGCTGTGATTTATGTCATAGAGTGTTCTGCCTATGTTTTCCTCCTAGAGTTTTACAGTGTCTGGCCTTACATTTAGGTCTTTAATTCATTTTGAGTTTATTTTTGTGTATGGTGTTAAGGAGCATTCTAATTTCATCCTTTCACATGTAGCTGTCCAGTTTTTCCAGCACCACTTATTGAAGAGACTGTCTTTTCTCCATTGTATATCCTTGCCTCCTTTGTCATACATTAGTTGACCATAGGTACATGGGTTTATCTCTGGGCTTTCTATTCTGTTCCATTGACCTATATTTCTGTTTTTGTCCCAGTACCATATTGTCTTGATTACTGTAGCTTTGTAGTATAGTCTGAAGTCAGGGAGTCTGATTCCTCCAGCTCCGTTTTTTCCCCTCAAGATTGCTTTGGCTATTTGGGGTCTTTTTTGTCTCCATACAAATTTTAAGATTTTTTGCTCTAGTTCTGTAAAAAATGCGGTAATTTGATAGGGATTGCATTGAATCTGTAGATTGCTTTGGGTAGTATAGTCATTTGCACAATGTTGATTCTTCCAATCCAAGAACGTGGTATATCTCTACATCTGTTTGTGTCACCTTTGATGTCTTTCATCAGTGTCTTATAGTTTTCTGAGTACAGGTCTTTTACTTCCTTAGGTAGGTTTATTCCTAGGTATTTTATTCTTTTTGTTGCAGTGGTGAATGGGATTGCTTCCTTAATTTCTCTTTCTGATCTTTCGTTGTTAGTGAGTAGGAATGCAAGAGATTTCTATGCATTTATTTTGTATCCTGCAAATTTACCAAACTCATTGATTAGCTCTAGTAGCTTATGGGTGACACCTTTAGGATTATCTATGTATAGTATCCAGTCATCTGCAAACAGTGACAGTTTTACTGCTTCTTTTCCAATTTGTATTCCTTTTATTTCTTTTTCTTCTCTGATTGCCATGGTTAGGACTTCCAAAACTATGTTGAATAATAGTGGTGAGAATGGACATCCTTGTCTTGTTCCTGATCTTAGAGGAAATGCTTTCAATTTTTCACCATTGAGAATGATGTTTGCTGTGGGTTTGTTATATATGGCCTTTATTATGTTGAGGTAGATTCCCTCTGTGCCCACTTTCTGGAGAGTTTTTATCATAAATGGGTGTTGAATTTTATCAAAAACTTTTTCTGCATCTATTGAGATGATCATACGGTTTTTATTCTTTGAGTTTGTTAATATGGTGTATCACATTGATTGATTTGCATGTGTTGAAGAATCCATGCATCACTGGAATAAATCCCACTTGATCATGGTGTATGATCCTTTTAATGTGTTGTTGGATTCTGTTTGCTAGTATTTTGTTGAGGATTTTTGTATCTCTGTTTTTCAGTGATATTGGTCTTTTCTTTTTTTGTAGTATCTGTGTCTGGTTTTAGTATCAGGGTGATGGTGGCCTCATAGAATGAGTTTGGGAGTGTTCCTTCTCTGAAATTTTTTGGAAAAGTTTGAGAAGGATGGGTGTTATCTCTTCTCTAAATGTTTGATAGAATTTACCTGTAAAGCCATCTAGTCCTCGACTTTTGTTTGTTGGAAGATTTTTAATCACACTCTCAATTTCATTACTTGTGATTGGTCTGTTCATATTTTCTATTTCTTCCTGGTTCAGTTTTGGAAGTTTATACCTTTCTAAGAATTTGTCCATTTCTTCCAGGTTGTCCATTTTATTGGCATAGAGTTGCTTGTAGTATTCTCTTATGATACTTTGTATTTCTGTGCTGTCCATTGTAACTTCTCCATTTTCATTTCTAATTTTATTGATTTGAGTTCTCTCCATCTCTTTCTTGGTGAGTCTAGCTAAAGGTTTATTAATTTTGTTTATCTTCTCAAAGGACCAGCTTTTAGTATTATTGCTATTGTTTTCTTTGTTTCTATTTCATTTATTTCTGCTCTGATCTTTATGATTTCTTTCATTCTACTGACCTTGGGTTTTGTTTGTTCTTCTTTCTCTAATTCCTTTGGGTGCGAGGTTAGATTGTTTATTTGAGATTTTTCTTGTTCCTTGAGGTAGGTTTGTATTGCTATAAATTTCCCTCTTAGAACTGCTTTTGCTGCACCCCATAGGTTTTGGGTCATCGTGTTTTCATTGTCATTTGTCACTATGTATTTTTTGATTTCCTCAGTGATCTCTTTGTTATTTAGAAACGTATTGTTTAGCCTCCGTGTGTTTGTGTTTTTCACGTTTTTTTCCCTGTAATTGATTTCTAATCTCATAGTGTTGTGGTCAGAAAAGATGCTTGATATGATTTCAGTTTTCTGAAATTTACTGAGGCTTGATTTGTGACCCAAGATGTGATCTATCCTAGAGAATGTTCCATGTGCACTTGAGAAGAAAGTGTAATCTGCTGTTTTCAGATGGAATGTCTTATAGATATCAATTAAATTTGGTCTACTGTGTCACTTAAAACTTGTGTTTCCTTACTAATTTTCTGTCTGGATGATCTGTCCATGGGTGTAAGTGAGGTGTTAAAGTCCCCCACTATTATTGTGTTATTGTCGATTTCCTCTTTTCCTAGTTTTATTGAGATATAATTGACATGTGGCACTGCCTAAGTTTAAGGTGTTCAACATAATGATTTGACTTATATACATCATGAAATGATGATGACAGTAGGTTTAGTGAATATCTATTATCTCATATAGATACAAAATTAGTGAAATAGAAAATATATATATATGCATTTTTTCCTTGTGATGAGAACACTTAGAAAAGGGGGTCATTTTAATGCATTACTTTGGTTACTAGAAGGATGAACTTTTTATTATTTTGTGAATTTCCTCCTCCTGACTTTTAACTATGTTTATTTGGAGAGTCATCTTTTGATGTTGATTTGTAACACATGATAAGGTAGGATAATAATTTGCTATATCCATTACGAAAAATTTCAATTTTCCATTTGCCTTTTACTTTTTAATGAAAATATTTAGCTTTTATTCCTTTTAAAATATATGTACCATTTTTTAAATCAGAAAATAACTAAAAGTATAAGAAAAGAGTGAGATATCTCAAGTAATTTTCCAGTTTGGAGACAACAACTGATACGATTTTGTTGTATATCCATCCAACCTTGATAGATGGATATATAGAAATGTGTATGTACAAACAGGTACACATATATCTTTTATAAAAGCTGGATCACATTTGCTGTTTTGTAGTCTGCAACATTTGCACTACTATCCTTACAAATTCATCTTTTTTTTCACTTTTTAAAAATTAATACTTTACCTTTTTAGAGCAATTTTTGGATCACAGCAAAACTGAGGGGAAATTGGAGGTATTTCCCGTGTACCCTTGTCTTCACACATGCATAGACTCCCTCATTATCAACCTTACAAATTCATCTTTATGCCTGTGTCATTTTTTCTTTAGGACATATTTATAGAATGTTTATGTTTTTAATGTAAAGAAGTGATCTCAAATTTTTTACAACTGAACAGTGTATTACTGTTAACCACATGCGTAACTTCTATAAGGTGGAGAAGATGAAAGATTTTCTACAGAATGTCAAATTTATACAAGTATAGGCAGTAACAACTGTGGCACTTATTCTATCTGGTGAATGACAAGTTTATTTTGATATCTATTGTAACATTCACATTAGTTTCAGGACAATTAAAATGGTGAGAAAATATGTGTTTATGGGAAACAAGAAACTTTGGATCTTAAAGCTGTTTATTGTGAATTAAAATGTGGAAGTACATGCACCCTCTCATTTTTATTTCAATGTATTCTTATCTATTTTACCTGTTTTTCCTTGTAGATCAGTGAGCTGTAGTAATTTTCTATGAATAGTGAATATTTTAGGTTTTGCAGGCCTAATGGTTTCTGTCACACTACTGAATTCTGCATTTGTAGAGCAATAGGCACCATAGAGCATATGTAAACAAATAAATGTGTTCCAATAAAACTTTTTTACAAAAGTAATATCTGGCCAAGTTTGATCCCTGGGCCTCAGCTTGCAGACCCTTGTTCTAAATATATATTAGAATCATTTTGCTGTGGGGGAATTTCATTGGAATTCCATCAAGGGTCAAATTGATCTGGGGATGGTTAACATTTTTACAATAATGCAACTTCCCATCTTGGAGCAAGATACATCACTAAATGGATTTAAATTCTTTTATGTCCCATAACTAAATGTCATCTATCTTAAAAACTGACCAAATTATCTGTCAGTTACCGCCTGTATAGTGCACATACCACGGATCAGTCTCTCCGTCCTTTAATCTCAGAATACATCACTTTGTATAAAGCCCATTCTAAGGAGAGGGTTTTTTTTTTTTTTTGGCTGCACCTTGTGGCATGCGGGATCTTAGTTCCCAGACCAGGGATCAACCACTGTCCCCTGCATTGGGAACGCAGAGTCTTAACCACTGGACTGCCAGGTAAGTACCAGGAGAGGGTTCTTTTCTCTTCCTACTTTAGTTACAGGTGTGTAGATAACTGACTGTGTGGTTCAGCTTTTTTCTTTTTTTAATTTAATTTTTTTGAGCAGTTTTAGGTTCAAAACAAAAATGAAAAGAAGATACAGAGATGTACACTCCCTGCTCCTACACAAGCATAGCCTCCCCCATTATCAACACCACTCAAGAGTGGTACATTTGTTACCAAGGTTGAACCTATCTTATACATCATAATCACCCAAAGTCCATATTTTACCTTAGAGTTCATTCTTGGTGATGTACGTTCTATGGGTTTGGGCAAATATATAATAACATGTATCCATCATTATAATATCATATAGCGTATTTCACTGCCCTAAAAATCCTCTGTGCTCTGCCAATTCATCCCTTCTGCCCTAGCAACCACTGATGTTTTCACCATCTATATTTTTACCTTTTCCAGAGATCAAATAGTTGAAATCAATGCATCCATAGTCTTTTCAAATTGGCTTCTTTCACTTAGCAATATGCATTTCAGGTTCCTCCATGTCTTTTCATGACTTGATAACTATTTCTTTTTAGTACTAAATAATATTCCATTGTTTGGGTGTTCCAGAGTTTATTTGTCCATTTACCTACTGGAGGACATCTCAGTTGCTTCCAAGTTTTGGCAATTATGAATAAAGTAGCCATAAACATCCTTATGCAGATTTTTGTGTAGACATATGTTTTCAACCTCTTTGGGTAAATACCAAGAAATGAAATTGCTAGATCTTATGCTAAGAGTATGTACCAAACTGTCTTCCAAAGTAGCTATATCATTTTACATTTTTACCAGAATGTATGAGAGTTCCTGTTTCTCCACATCCTCACCAGCATTCAATGTTGTCAGTGTTCCATACTTTAACCATTCTAATAGATGTGGTATCTCATTGTCTTAATTTTCCTGATGAAATATGAGATGGGACATCTTTTCACTTGCTTATTTGCCACTTATGTATCTTCTTTGGTGAGGCATCTGTTAAGGTCCATGACCTATTTTTTAATCAAGTTATTTTCTTACTGTTAACTTTTAAGAGTTCTTTGTATACTTTGGATAATAGTCCTTTATCAGATATGGCCTTTGAAAATATTTTCTCCCAGTCTATGGCTTGTCTTCTCATTCCCTTGGCATTGTATTTTGCAGAACAGACATTTTCAATTTTAACAAAATCCAGCTTTTGAATGATTTCTTTTATGGATCATATCTTTGGTGTTGTATATAAAAAGGCATCACCATAACCGAGGTCAACTAGGTTTTTTTCTATGTTATCTTAAAGGAGTTTTATATTTTTATGCTTTGCATCTAGGTCTATGATTCATTTTGAGTTAAATTTTGTGAAGAGTGTAAGGTCTGTGTCTAGATGCTTTTTTTTTGTATGTGGATGTCCAGTTGTACCAGCACCATTTGTTGAAGAGATTGTCTTTGCTTCATTGCATTGCCTTTGCTCCTTTGTCAAGGATCAGTTGGCTATATCTATGAAGGTCTATTTCTGGGCTTTCTACTCTGTTCCATTGATATTTTAGTCTATTCTTTTTTTTTTTTTTTTTTTTGGTCTGTTCCTATACTGCACTTTTCTTGATTACTGTGGCTTTATAATAAGTCTTAATGTTAGGTAGTGTCAGTTCTCCAACTTTGTTCTTCTCTTGCAATATCATATTGGCTATTCTGGGTTGGTTCACCTATTTTACCAATAGAATTTAGGTATTAATAACATCTTTCTCTTACAGGCTGAGGCTTCAGATCAACTGAAAAGAGAAAGCGAAGAGAGTGAGAAGGTTGATGGAAGAGGGTGATAGATCTGATAAACATATTTTGAGAAGCCAGTTTGGCCTTAATGCATTAGCTCCCTTGCCCTCTTAACAGAAACCTGCTAATGGTTTCCATTTATTCCCACAAACACTTTCTCCTTTTCATGATTTATAGATAAGATTTAATGTGAGCACATTTCTCTCTTTGGCATAAGAAACAGAGCTAGGGAATCCCTTTTTATTACTGGTTTCCATCCTGAACAGCAACAACCAATTCTTACTTCACTGAGCCTGAGACAATCACATTTGTTATTAATGAGTGTGTCATTTTCTCCTTTGGATATAAGACGGTATGTTTGGAGCTTTTCCATTTCCATAAAGTTTCCTTAGAAACATTTGCCTTGCAGAAGAATACACTTGCATTGTAGATGGGAGTTTGGTATAAGGGTCATTCTGGAGGCTTTAGCTGAACTCAGATGGAATGAAACTACCATGCACCCTTTGTTAATTATACATAACTGATATCTTCTATTGTAGAAGGGAAACATGCAAAAATAAAAGACCAATGTTCCTAATTCAGTTAAAAAAAAAGTAAGATAGAATTCAAAATCTATTGACATTAGTAGATGAATTATTGGGGACAGAATCTAGGAAATTTAATTGAACTCTTCATTCAAATATAAAATGTGTCCTTATTAAGAAAAATAAAAGCTCCTTTTACGTCACCTTTTTGCCTTAGGTATCTCAGGAATTCTCTGCTGCACAGAACCATATAGTTAACAGGTGATCAATAACATTCATTGAGAAGAAGATGCCCGTTTTGCTTTTTCCAGAGCACTAAGCTATATTTTTCTCTTATTTAATGTTAGGTAGATGTATTTTTTCATCTTTTGATTTTTTTTCTTGCTTCTGGACCACATAAAACCTCTTCTAATTACTTCCTTCTTTTTAAGTGTTCTTAATTCATATCTGTTATGGAAAAATTATAAAATACCAGTAGACAGAAAAGGTGAACCATTCAAAATTCTACTACTCAGAGATAACCACTGTTTAAATGTTGGTTCTTCCTGACCTGTGTATCATGAATTAATATACAATATGTAAAACAAACATGATATTTGATTCTACATATTCTTCTGTACCTGCTTTCATTTGAACATTTTTTGTATTGATAAATATAGACTCATAGGATTCCATAAAATTTCATGATATATATATGTGATAATTTAGTAAAACCTTTATTGTTGAACACTAAGATTGCTTCACTTACAAAAATGTCATTTAAAAAATACCTCTGCATGTTTTTTCTTTCTGTAGGATAGATTTCTAGAAGAGAATTACTGGGTTTAAGAGTAGGAAATTTTTAAGGCTGTTGATGCATTTTATCAAATTATTCTTTCAAAAGGTTGTAACAATTACACTTCCACCTGTATTATGTAAAATTCCTATATACCTACACTTCGTCAATACCAAGTATTTACATACTTATGCTAATTCACTCCTAAAGGGCATATTTTTATTATCAAAGTGGTTGCTATGGGTTAAAAGAACAAAGAAAGAAAGATCATATCATTTTTGAAAATTACAAAAGGTCTGTTGGTTGTTCCCCATTTACTGAACCATCATGGAGCCCCCTCTCAATCTCTAACTCATAGTAATATAAATCCATATTCTTAATTATTCCTGTAGTTAAATGAAATGTATTAAGAATTGTTTGTTTACAGCAAAGCCACTATTAAACCTGAGAATACTATTCATTTCAAGATCCTGCAATTATCAATCTAAAAAGCTTTTAACCAAGTCTGTAAGGCTGAATATTGGCATCCTTTCCCAGTGGTTTAATGAAATAAACAACATAGAAAAGAAGCTTAAATTGAGCTGTCAGTTTAAGACTTGGGACTTCTACCATCTTCTGACTGAGATTTGACCTAGCGTTGTTTTTTTTTTTTTTTTTAACTTCTAACTGCTTCTATATAGGTGATTCTTCACCAGTATTCTTCAAAATGGAAAGATTACCAGACATTTTTCTTCAGCTGAATCTCCAGGTCCTTGATATGGCAGAAGGGAGAAATATAATTCTGTAGGTTTTCCTGTTCTCAGTTGTGATTAAAAAAAATAATAATGACAGAACGTTAAAATGAGATCTTTTTACCTCAGGGGTTTTTGGGGGTTTTGTTTTGTTTTTTGTTTTTTTGGCTGTTCCATGTGGCATGTGGGATCTTAGTTCCCTGACCAGGGATCAAATCTGTGCTTCCTGCAGTGGAAGCGCAGAGTCTTAACAACTGGACCTCCAGGGAAGCCCTTTATCTCAGTTTTGACTAATGTGGTACATAGCAGGTATCAGACTACAAGTTCAGCCTATAAAGGGGTGAGGTGTGGATATAGAGACAGGACTTGTAGAGAGTTTTCTTTGGAAAGAGCTTGGCTTTTCTGTGATACCCCAACCTACTCCACCCAAAATGAAAAAAGGGTTCATCTCTGTCCCCTTTAGCTACTTGCAAGTCCTGCAAGAACTTTAAATTGTTCTCTAAAGCTGAAGAACACTAAGGAATGTTGCCTTAACCCTCATATGAGAAAGATTAACATGACCTGCAGGTAAAGGATAAAAGTCGCTGCCTTCTTATGACCCAACACTCCCAGACTGTCGGGGTGAGCCATGAGTGCCTGTCCCTTGTGGGTCTGATATGAACCAGACAAGAGAGAAGGCCAGCCTGGAGCTATGCTAAGCCCCTTCTAGAGGAATATCTAGAAGGGTGAAGAACTCCAATAAGGAGAATCTGCTGGAGAGAGGGCTGGAAAACTAGGAACTGGCATGGCATGGTGGCATTGGGTGGAGAGTGAAAGGCAAAGCATTGCCTGCATCAGGGAGCTGCACTGAGGCCACAAAAGCCCCCCAAAAAGTGAGTCCACTTGAAGATTGTGAAACTATGTGGCCAAGGTCAGAAATAGCAGGAAGTGAACAGAGAGCAGAAGCCCTGGAAGCTGGTGGCTCACCAACTAGAAGAAGTCCAACTTTTCAGTTAACCTATAAGGGAAAATCAATATTTTGGACTGGATATTTTAAACTTATGATCCAGACTGATTTGAAAATTAATGAGAATTGTCTCTTGGGACCTGACAGAAATAAAGTTTTATCCAAGAAAAGGGCACTATTTCCTCTCCAAAAAATAAAAATATTTACGAGAAAAATGGTGGACTATTTTTTTAATATATAACGCTATTTATTTATTTTTGGCTGCGTTGGGTCTTTGTTGCTGTGCGCAGGCTTTCTCTAGTTGTGGCGAGCGGAGACTACTCTTCGTCGCGGTGTGTGGGCTTCTCATTGCAGTGGCTTCTCTTGCTGCGGAGCACTGGCTCTAGGTGCGCGGGCTTTAGTAGTTGTGATGCGGGAACTCAGTAGTTGTGACTCACAGGCTTAGTTGCTCCGCGGCATGTGGGATCTTCCCGGGCCAGGGCTCAAACCCGTGTCCCCTGCATTGGCAGACGGATTCTTAACCACTGTGCCAGCAGGGAAGCCCCAATGGCAGACTTAATGATAGTGTTGGAGCCCAGGGCAGGCAGTCTCAAAATATACCTCAGGAACATATTATTTTGAATTAAAGTTACTTAAGAAATAGCTGATGCCAAAGATACAAGTCTCTATACTATTGGCCCAAATTTTCCCCCAACACTCAGCTCAAGTCCACCTCCTTTGTGAGAAGTCTCAGTGATAACTCCCTCTCTGAATTTCTGTGTGGCCTTGTCTATACCTCTGAACTGGTATCTTGTGACTTGTAGCTACCCCTAACCAAGCATTATCTATTATTTGATATTCAAGACCTGTCTTAACAGCACTGAGATCAAGGACCTTGCCTCATTCCTCTCCATTTGTCCTATAGCCACATACTCTCAGTGTGGAATGAGTTGAGAAGGAATGAAATCAATACCCGGCTGGAGTGGCATCATGGAGCTTAGCTACACAGCAGGTTCTGAAAGATGGCCAAGAATCTCCCTCACAAGGAGAAGAGCTGATACTCAAAATACTGAAGCAGGATGGACTCCCAAACAATCAGAATGGACACCAGCTATAATGGCTGCATGTAATGGCTGAATATTCTCTCTGCCTAAGGGGATACTAGTTATGGCATAAATATAGGAATATGAGCTCTTCAATTAGATAAACTGCATTGAATCATGTGGCTGTTTAACCATAGAAAAATTTTCTTTGTACTCAATCTCCTTATCTTTAAAGGGTGTATAAAAATAGTGTTTTCTTCACAGTGTTGTTAAGAAGATTAAATATGCTAGAATAGACAACACATTTAGATTTATACCAAGTATATAAATGCTCAGTAAGTATTGGTTATGTTTGTTAAGTTCTCTGAGTTACAAGGCCAAGTCTGTGCACGTAGCCTGGTAGGAGGCACCAGGCAGAGGTGGAACTTGCAGTCAGACTGTCTAAGGCCGTTTATTAGTTAGCCATTGTTGCAGGAAAACCCCTGCTAGACAGTAAAAGAGGGACATACTCCCAAGCACAGAAACGAGACTGGGAGGTCAAGCACCTCCAGGCATCTCACTCTGAGGTTTCATCCAGATACAACAGATCCTGGGCTTACGGCAACGAGATTTACTCCAGAATCCACCCCCTGGTAAGGAAGTGATATATGGCAAAGTCTCCTAACACAAACTCAGGGATGGAGTAGGGTACTGATCTATGGGATGATGATCATTGCTGTCTATAGCTAAGCAGAGCGGAAGGAACAAGGACCTTCCTGGGTTCCCTACAAAATTTGGGTGCTCAAGAGGATAGTGTTGATGATGATCACGATGATGAAAGAATCATTTAATTATTCATCCCATCAGAACATCTTCTTGGGGGTTTCGTGTGACCTAAGCACTATGCTTTACAATGGGAATGCAATAGAGACCAAGACAGACATGGTCTAGCAGGTCCAGATGAATACTACGCAATATTCCAAATTTACCACCCTTAAAAACTTGTAGTGACCATGTAGAAAGGTAAATGCTCTTTACTTTGAAAGGGAGCTGCTGACTTCCACAAATTTGTTTGGCTGGTATCCTAGAAATCAGGGTGGGAAATATTTAGGTTATAAATTTCACGATCTGACCCCAAAGCTCTCAACCCTAGGCAACACCTAATCTAACACTTCTAAATTCAAATCTTAAAAGAAGCTTTTTTAAAAAAGTAAAAATAAGGGCTTTCCTGGTGGCGCAGTGGTTGAGAGTCCGCCTGCCGATGCAGGGCACACGGGTTCGTGCCCCGGTCCGGGAAGATCCCACATGCCGCGGAGCGGCTGGGCCCGTGAGCCATGGCCGCTGAGCCTGCGTGTCCGGAGCCTGTGCTCTGCAACGGGAGAGGCCACAACAGTGAGAGGCCCACATACTGCAAAAACAAAAACAAAAAAAGTAAAAATAAGAAAATTCATACTCCTTGAGAGCGCTAATCATTCAGGGCAGATATGATGTGCAAATTTGAATAGAAATATCCATCTTAGCACAGTTCATTTTTTCCCTTAGAAAGATAACTGCATATTGAATTCTTTCTTTTCTCTAGGGTGAGTTCTAAAAGGTCTTAGAAAACATGCTGTGCCCAGTAGAGAAAAGCTTTGTTCTTCTCTTTGGCTTCTCTCTGTTCCTTTTTGGTAAGTAATCATGCTTTTTGATAATGTAGTCAAGGAAGGTGCGAACACTCTGCCTCTTTAGATTCTAGTTCTACAAGTGGAGCCAGAGGTGTCAGAGACAAAGCATAGGAAGGACTCCAGAGCTTCAGGCCAGCGGCGCTTTCAAGAGCCAGCACGATACCCACCATTTCAATTTCATGAAATTAAATTTGCCCACAGTGATAGATGCTTTGGAAATAGAGAACCTCACATCAACACTGCTTCTCACACACACACACGCACACGCACACACACACTTGTGCTTTTGTTCTTAACCCTTCAACTGGTCACAGGGTGAAAGACGCACACCAAATTAAAAATTTTTTTCTTCCTCTGGCCTCCTAATGAGCTGATCATCTCTCTCACTTGAAGGACTAAATGTCATCCTTTTCATAACATCAGGTAGCAAACGGCTTCCAGCAGGTGTGTGGTAGCTCAGCTTGAAACACAGCTGGTATGAGGATCAAGAAGATGAAACTGAGAAAAAGAGTTTCCTCCCCTGCTTTAATCAGTGGCTCTCAGCAGCACCCAGGCCAGCAGGCAGTGTGCATTCTGTACTTGCCTTTCCTCCCACTTGAAGGAAAATAGAGGGTGGTAATGAGAAGAAAGTGAAGGCAGCTCACAGGTGGTCAGTGACCCAGCCATGCTGGGACCGTTGCCTCCCTTTATGACCTGCCTATCACACATGTGCTTTGCTTTTTCTATTCCTAACTCTGTGAGCTTCCCTAGCATTGAGCCCTGGCAGCAGATGTGCTGATAGTTTTAAAATCCACTCTAAACATCGCTGTGCCCTGAGCAAAACAGTTGCTCCAGATGTGTTTGATCATGATCATAAGGGTGGAGGATGGGAACATGAGAAAACCTAAGCTCACAATATCTTGATTGTATTCTTACATTCAAACAAATCTTTGGGGCTTCCCTGGTGGCGCAGTGGTTGAGAGTCCGCCTGCCGATGCAGGGGACACGGGTTCGTGCCCCGGTCTGGGAAGATCTCACATGCTGCGGAGCGGCTGGGCCCGTGAACCATGGCTGCTGAGCCTGCGTGTCCGGAGCCTGTGCTCCGCAACGGGAGAGGCCACAGCAGTGAGAGGCCCCGTGCAGCAGAAAACAAACAAACAAACAAATCTTTGAATGTTAAGTAGCTATTGAGTGATTACTATGGGACAGACACTGATGGTCTTCATAAAAGTGAATAAAAATGGTCATAGCCCTGCCCCTTGGAAGTTGCATTTAAATGGGGGAAAATAAGTCAAATGAGTGTGAATTTGTAATAGTGATCAGTGCTAACAAGGAGAAGTTCAAGGTGCCAAAAGGGGGAACTTTAGAAGAATTTGATCTAGACTAAGGGGTCTAGGAGGTCTTTTCTGAGCAAGGACAATTGACCTGAGATCTAAAAGATGAAGAAGAATTACTAGAGGTGGAGGATGGAAGGAAGAAGAAAGTATATTTCCAACACATGGAAGAGCACGGGCAAATTCCTGAGGTCAGAAACAGCACCGTGAGGACTGAAGGCCCAAACAGGGGGATTATGAGAGCCATGGGGGACACAGTATGAGATGAGGCTGAAAGGCATTTGTATCCTGTGTTAAGGATTTGGGACTTGATCCTAGAGGCAAGGGAAAACCATTTAAGATTTTTTCTGAGGGTGAAGGTGAGACAGGAAGGGGGCAGGGCACAACCTTTAAAAGAATGACATAGCCCAAGGACATGACATAAACTGATTGGAACCAAGAAGGTCCAAGATGGGTTGACTTCCCCTAGACCTTGAGCCTCAGTATATGCTCTTTGTAACACATCAGCACGCTAAGTGACACACCCACAGGGGCCATGACAGTTCCAAGGCTGACCATAAAGGTCAAAAGTAGGTGGTGGCCCAATTCCTGGAAGTCCACCCCCCTTCCTCAAAACGGCTGGAATACTCCATCCACTCATTAGCCTATGAAATTACCCACCCCCATAAAAACTGACAACCCCCATACCCTGGTGTCACTCTCACCTTCCGAGATGGCCCACACTCTGTCTATGGAGTGTGCATCTCCATGAATAAATCTTCTTTCATTTTACTATGGCTCATTCTTGAATTCTTTCCTGTGCAAAGCTAAGAACCCACACTTGGTGGCCGTCCCAAGGACTAGAACATGACCTGGGACCATCCTGTCGCACCCCACTCTCTTTTCTGCATCAAAGGGGGAAAGTTTTGCATTTTGGAAGGTACTTTCTGGTTGCTACAGTGAGAATAGATTGGAGGAAGCCAAGTTTGAAGAAGTCTAGGCAAAACGGATGGGGGCTTGGGCTAATGTTGACAATACAAATGGAAAAAAGTAAATAGAGTCTAGATGTATTTAAGAAGTAATTGGTATATTATTTTGGTTATTCACAATTCAAATCATCATTTTTATTCATTAATTCACTAAACAAATATTTCTTAAATGCATATGTGCTAGACTGTGGAAGAATAAGTACAATGAATAAAGATACAGTTCTAACTGGAAAACATTGCAAGCATCCATTTTGCAGAGCAGTCAAGAGGGTGGGCGTAAGAGTCAGATGGACTGGTTTGATTTCTGACCATGCTTCTAATGGGGAGCAGAATATGTGACCCCAAAATATGTCACTTTGGCATGTGGATTGTTTTGAACCAAAGGCAATCAAGATTCAGCAGACTTGGGCTTCCCTGGTGGTGCAGTGGTTGAGAGTCCGCCTGCCGATGCAGGGGACACGGGTTCGTGCCCCGGTCCGGGAAGATCCCACATGCCGCGGAGCGGCTGGGCCCCTGAGCCATGGCCGCTGAGCCTGCGCGTCCGGAGCCTGTGCTCCGCAACGGGAGAGGCCACAACGGTGAGAGGCCCGCGTACCGCAAAAAAAAAAAAAAAAAAAAAAAAGGAAAAGAATTTATATAGTGGGCCTGACCCGGAAAGAGAGCTAATACCAGAGATAACTTTTTTATCTGAAATGGCAGGGTAGACATCTAATTACCAAACATCTGCTCTTTTTATTGTTCTGTGAAGTTTTCTCCTCCCCTTTGAAGCCCCAGGCCCCTATCCCAGGATGGCATATAAGTCTCAACTTGCCCTTGGGTCTCATATCTTTGGGACTCCAGTATATACAAAATTAAATTTGTTTTTCTTCTGTTACTCTGTCTTATGTCAATTTAATTATCAGACCAGCCAAAGAACCCAGAAGGGAAGAAGGGAAAATTTTTCCACCCCTACCCTTCTTACCACCTGTGTCACCTTGGGCAAGTCAAAGACTATGAGCCATTTTTATAAATGGACATTAATGGTACCTACTCATAGAGTTGTCTTGAGGATAAAAATCAGATGACGCATGTCAAATTAATGATACGATGATTGCATTTAGAAAGTAATAAATGGCAGCTATTTTCCTGATTCATAAAACAATTGAAATATCAAAGATACATCAAAGTTAATTTGCAAATGCAGTGCTTATTTAAAGGATACGTGATTATAAGGTAGGTACTTGGAGAGTCCTTTCTAGTTAATGACGTGAATTTACCACAAGCTAGCCTACTATCAAGGAAGCTATATTATACTTCACACATCATGTCCCAGATGTGTAAACTGGTATAGAAGACATTTGCAACATAACCTATGTTACATAAATATCTCCTCCACATCATCTATAAATACCATTCTCAAGACCTCCCCATGCGTGTTATGGCTGAAATAAAATTACATCTGCTTCACTCAGTAGCTATAGACTAATGTACAGGATAAAGCCAGTATATTAATTTGACCCAAAAAATCTTGCTTCCGTAATCTTCCTTACCATAAATAAAACCCCATTGTAATGATCAGCACTTTTATGTATAAATGCTAATGACTTTGGGCAATTCTATCATGGATCCTGCTTGGCAATAAATAGATTACCTGGTTGAAGTCAGATACACTCTGTGTTTTGAGCAAGGAATCAATGAAGAAGGTAAAGTGACCTTGGAAAATCTCCCTCACCTTCTCTTATTTCATTCAAATGTTTTCTGAGGCATTCATGCATATCAATTAACCATAAAAAATTTCTGGATAGATAATACTAATATTGAAAACAGTTTGAAAATCCTTGGAGCAATGAGACAACCTATACTTGGTGTAGAAATGTTTATCAGGTTCAAGTTAAATAAATTCTTCAGCCAATAAAACTCATGTAGGAAAAAGTCTTCCAAAGGGAACATTTTTAATGTGAATTCCATGTTCATAACTTTCATTTTTCTTTACCCTTATTTTAATGACTGATCTTAGATTTAGTATGGTTTGAAATGGGGTCTCAGAAACAGATCACAAATTTTAACATTGATCCTATAGGAGATAAGGGTTCTACTCACAAAGGCACTCCTGTGACCATCACCTAGAAATGAATTAAGTCAGTGGCTTTCCAATTTTTCTCAGATCCTAACAATTCTTCAGAGGTGTCTCAGAGCTGGAGGAGGGCCAGGGCAGGCTAGGAATTACCTGGATGAGTACAGCAAGTTCCATCCCAGTCTCATCCATTTTATATGTTAGTGTTCAGTACAACATGTCACGTGATGGAAAAAAAAAAAGTCTGAAGCTTTAAAAAAATTGTTTTTAAATCACTGAATGAGGATTTCTGCAAAGCAGAGGTGAGTGGGTTGTCAGTTGTGTGACCCCAAAGCTTCACATACTTTTTATTCTCTCTGCAATCCTATTTTTCCTGTTCTGCCTCTTTGTTTCTTCCCCTTCTCTTTCCTCTTTCTCCTTCTTCTCCCCTTCCTTCTACTTCTTCTCTATCATAATAAATATTCATTCTGTACTTAAAGACAGAAGAGAATGTTGAGGGTGGAGAGAGTCAGTTACGGGAGGTTTCTAGGAGAAGCACAGTAAACAAGGGTGATTGTGATGCAGGTTTAAGTTGTAGCCTTCTTCACGATAAGATTTTCTAGAGATTTTGTCATCTTCCTCTTCCAGGTACAGAGAGGGAGACACACTTAAGTGGAGGTTTCCTTTACAGATGTGTTTCTTAAAAAAGGGCAACTTCTAGTTGCTTTTCAGAGCCCTTCCCATGTCTGCTGTTTCTCAAAAAATAACCACACTAAAACGATGAATATGCCAAAGACACATATTTTAGGGTGGCAAACTCTACTCCCCTACTCTCCCATGTATAAATGTTACTAAACTTTTGTTTTTCTCCTGTTTGTCCCACATCAATTTAATTCTTAGACAAGCCAGAACCTAGGAGGACAGAGGAAAATTTTTCTCCCTGACAATTTTATTATCCAGAAATAATCACTAAATAATTTGCCTATTTCTTTCTAGACTTCATAAGGCCTAATTGCTTTTCAGAATAGAAGTTCATTATGAATATTTCCCCATGTCATTATTCTTCCACAGCACATTTTTAATAGCTACATAACATCCCATGTTAATTTATAAATAGCATGCTGTTTATACATTTTTAGCACATTTTAATTATTTCCTTTGAATGATTTCCTAGAATTAGAATTGCCAAGTTAAGGAGTATATCCATTTTAAGGCTTTCGATGTATACGTACAGTCAAGGTGTTACCGAAATCGTGTAACAAGTGTTGGTTGGAAAGGAAAGGTTTCTTTGTTGTTCAGGAGGCCAGAAACCTGGGGAGAAAATGGACCCATGTCCAGGAACCAACTCCAAAGAGTCTACTTGACCATGAAAGTTTTTAAAGGGAGAAAGGGGAAGTTGATCGCAGTTAATCGTCTGGGGAGGGGGTCAGAGTCTTCGTTGTCTTCCCACCCTGTGTAGACTTTCTTCTGTTTGGCTGGCAATGAGGTAAGAGTGCGGTGCTCCAGGACTCTTGTGCTCCTCTACCTCTGTGGGGGACTTAGTTCCTGCAGAAGAACTCAAAGGTATAGTTATGTGTATCCCTTGAGGAGAAACCAGGACCCTGCTTTATCACTGCATTATTGTTTCTTGATTGTTCCTCCTTTGTTTCTGCATTCCCTCACCTTTCTTATTAGCCACTATTTGAATCGGCCCTCTGGAACTCAGGAAAGGTCTAGGAGGCGGAAGCTTTTTTCCGGCAAACAGGAAGTGGGAGACCCAGAAAGGATTTGTACCCAGGAGGGCGAGGGTCCTGCTTGGTTTCAAAGATACTCTTCAGAAAGTTTGTATTATAAATAGAGAACTCGCTGGGTGTCATTTTTCATCACAATAATGCAGGCACTTGCTGGAGGTTATGCATCTGTCCAAGAGTAAGGACAATTTGTGGGTGAAACCTGAGTGCATACCTAACTGGGGACACAGCAAAATTAATCCCATGTCTAGAGGAAAAGATAAAAGCCAAGAGGTGAGGAAAATGACACAAATGTTCAGTGGCATTTCTGGTCATGTATTTCTTTCATAAAACGACATTCCTTGTATTTGGTCAATTAATTTGTATCACCTCTAGTCCATTCCCATTAGTGACTACAATACTTTCTGCCTAGTCCTGTTCACTTGTCACTTCACTGAGAGTGTGTGTATGAAAGTGAATTTCCACCTTTGCTGTTAAGTAGCTCTTGGTGAAACCAAGCAGGACACTGTCTTTGAGTTCTTCTGCAGGAACTAAGGCCCAACCAGGTGGAGGATGGTGACTTCAGGCTGAACACAATAGTCCTGGACCACCACCCTGTTACCTCACCACCAACCAATCAGAAGAAAGTTTGCACATGATGGAAGATAACGAAGAGTCTGACCCCACTCCCCAAATGATTCTCCCTTTAAAAACTTTCATGGTCAAGCAGAATCTTGGGAATTGGTTCCTGGACATGAGTCCACCTTCTCCCCAGGTTGCTGGGCTGCGGAACAAAGCAAACTTTCCTTTCCAACTAACGCTTGGCTCTCAAGAATTGGCTTTCAAGCAGCAAGCTGCCGAACCTGAGTTCAGTGACATCGGAAGTGTCAGTTTAAACTTTTCAATAAAAAACACTTTTGTGGTGCACGGTAAATATTCAGTGAGACCATGCTGGAGGTTGGAAGGGTGGGAAGGATCTAATATTTGTTAAGCATCTACTACGGCCCAGCAATTTGCCTACATATATAATTTAATCCCTCAATTACTGTCTAGATAGTTATTATAGTCATTGCTATTTTTAAAGGATGTAATTGGAACTCAAGAAGATTAAGTGACCTATGTGACCCTGCTGCAGATAACTTGCAAAGCAGGGGCTCCACCCACAACCTGCTGAATTCCAAGCTCCCTCCTGCTCCCACCACCTCCTTGAAATGGAGGCGCCCACAAATGCGAACTCCACACAGGCATATTCTATCAGGCTCTCCAGTCTTTTTCCATTGCTCCTTTGGGTACCATCTGGATTGATGTGCTAAACAAATATAAAGGGCTGGGGCTTCCCTGGTGGCACAGTGGTTGGGAATCCACCTGCCAATGCAGGGGACATGGATTCTAGCCCTGGTCTGGGAAGATCTCACATGCCGGGGAGCAACGAAGCCCATGCGCCACAAGTACTGAGCCTGCGACTCTAGAGCCTGCGTGCCACAACGGCTGAGCCCGCATGCCACAACTACTGAAGCCCACATGCCACAACTACTGAGCCTGCGTGCCACAACTACTGAGCCTGCATGCCTAGACCCCGTGCTCTGCAACGAGAGAAGCCACTGCAATGAGAAACCCGGGCACCACACCGAAGAGTAACCCCTACTTGCCGCAACTAGAGAAAGCCTGCGCGTAGCCAATGAAGACACAACACAGCCAAAAATTAATTAATTAAAATAAATAAGTAAATAAAGGGCTGAGGAAGGAGTGGTTTGGTGCCTTGGGAAAGACAGGGGACATGAGCAGCCAAGAACCTGGCACAGAGTAGGTGTTTGGCTACTATTTGTTTGTTAAATGAGACATTTAAAAGTACAGGCTGTTTTCAGATGCCACTTTATTCTTTTCTTTTGCCAAGATACCACCAGGTAGCCACTCACTGAGATGACAAATGAAATCAGAATATCACTTTGGGATTGGGGTTCAGGTCTTGGTTTCAAGGCTCCTGGCTAGAGTCCTGTGCAAAACTTCAGATCAATTTCAGCCAAGACACTTCATTTGCACTAGAAACCCAGAGCTGAACAGACTTCTTGGAGTGTGTGTGGTGGAGGTGAAGTGGATGTTAAGATTAGGAGGTGTGAGAAGGAGATTCGCTTCTTGACACTCCTTGTGGGAGTGCGAGGAGCCTTCTGCTCCAGATTACCTCTACTGGCTGGAGAGCTGCGTTCAGCTCTGACCTTCAAACTATTCTTGAGAAAACCATAATTCAAAAAGAGTCATGTACCAAAATGTTCACTGCAGCTCTATTTACAATAGCCAGGACATGGAAGCAACCTAAGTGTCCATTGACAAATGAATGGTTAAAGAAGATGTGGCACATCTATACAATGGAATATCACTTAGCCATAAAAAGAAACGAAATTGAGTTATTTGTAGTGAGGTGGATGGACCTAGAGTCTGTCATACAGAGCGAAGTAAGTCAGAAAGAGTAAAACAAATACCATATGCTAACACATATATATGGAATCTAAGAAAAAAAAAAAGGTCATGAAGAACCTAGGGGTAAGATGGGAATAAAGACACAGACCTACTAGAGCATGGACTTGAGGACACGGCGAGGGGGAAGGGTAAGCTGGGACAAAGCGAGAGAGTGGCATGGGCACATATACACTACCAAACATAAAATAGATAGCTAGTGGGAAGCAGCAGCGTAGCACAAGGAGATCAGCTCGGTGGTTTGTGACCACCTAGAGGGGTGGGATAGGGAGTGTGGGAGGGAGGGAGACGCAAGAGGGAAGAGATATGGGAACATGTGTATATGTTTAACTGATCCACTTTGTTATAAAGCAGAAACTAACACACCATTGTAAAGCAATTATACTCCAATAAAGATGTTAAAAAACAAAACAAAACAAAAAACAATTCTTCTTCCTGAACCCACACCCAGGCTTCCTTCTGAACCTAGTCTACTTCCTTGAAGGAAATGGAAACTCAGAAAGGGGAATACATGAAGCCAGGGCCACACTGAGAGTGGAAGATGACAAAACTCCAGGGCAGAGTAAAATTCTCACTTTGAGCCTGGCGTGAGACACTCAGTGTTCTGATTCCCGAAGGGCTATAATGGAATCTATGTTGACTCCAGAGAAGAAGTGGGACCCCAGTGTTGTTGTGTCCTGTGGGGTTGTTTTCTAGTCTTTAGAGGCCTGAGCTCTCTTACTTTTGAAGAGCCCACCCTTCAAATACCAAGCATATTACAAGCACCCACATCCCATATTACATTTAATGCAAGTGCAATATGTTTCAGTTGAGTGGCAAACTTTTCCGGGAAAGACATGTAATTACTCATTTATTCATTTCAATTTTGCAGTTTTGTGTGTGTGTGTTTTGAGGCCAATGTGTTTTGTTCTTCAGGCCTTGAATATTTTCATAAGCTCTCGGCAAGTTGGACCTAGAGATTTTGGCTTTAGGGCTGTCCTACAAAATTGAACAAAGGTGCCTCCCTCTAGGCAATTGAATTTTTAAAAATGCTCACCCTTCTTGGGTTAAATTCAAGGCCTTTGTACTTCCAGTTAGGATTCAGCATGTGATGGAAGGTAGGCGGAGGGGCGTCAGAGCTAAGAAGCTGCCTTCCTAAGCCATGGAGGACTGAGGTTGGGTCTGAGGTTCTGTGTGGGGTGAGTTTAAAGGCTCAAGGTTGAGAGGCCTGGGCTTCTCTCCTGGATTCCCCCTGCCCTTCATCAGGCAGTCCCTCCAAATCATATTCAGGGGGGCTAAATTCCTTAGCCCACCACTCACTTTCTAATTAATAGCCTTTATTCTCTATCTTTCCTGGCTTTCAATAAAGATGAAGGTTGAAACCTCTAAGGCTGAACTTTTCCCAAGATATGTACTTGAAAGATCCTTGGGCTTGGGGGTTCATTACCTTCATCATGGGTGTTGAAAGCTTGAGTCAATACAAATCACTAAAAAGATGGGAGAGGGAAGCTAAAGATGAAGAGTCTCCCTAATCTAAAAATGGCATTATAACAAGAGATTGAACGTTAGAGCACATGCCAGCCTGGCAGGGACAGATACCTTCTAGGTATCAAAGGTGGTATCACAGAGGGGTCCAAGCTCAAATGCCTTTAGGGACCAGGCTGGTAAGGTTAATGTTGGAAACGGCCAGTTATAAAATAACTGGACATGTGGAGTGTGTAGCACAGGGAGTGTATGTGCCCAAGATTCAAATGGAAAAAACAAGTGAATGAACATTTTCTTTCCCTAAATTTTTCACTGAGAGACTCAAGGAAGGGAGAGGATGTTATCTCTCATGTCCTCTTGTACATATTCAGCAGACATACTTTAGCTTCATAAAAAGATTAAAGAATCCCTTGTGGAAATTACAATTTAGTAGAATAAGTTATTTACCCAAAGGTTTAGATCAGAAACCCAACTACAACAGGAAAAACTGAGAAAGATGTGCACATAAAGAATTGAGCATCCAACATTTTTTTCGTTTGGTGTGTACCTAAATAATAAATGAGCAAAGTGATCGGAAATTTGGCATGGCAACATCTTCAACATTTTCCTTCAATTTAAATTATTTTCGCTGTTCTTTAAAGTCTTTATTATGGAATTTTTCACACATTCACAAAAGCAGAGAGAATAGTATAATGAAGTGTCCATCAACCAGTTTCAACTAATATCAATATTTTGCCATTATTATTATTTCACTGATACCTACCCACACACACACAGTACACACACACACACACACACACACACACACAAACATAATTTTTTTTCCTTTGGCTGGACTATATTAAAACAAATCCTAGATATTGCATTCTTTCTCTGTATATATATTTGCATATACACTATATATGACATGGACATAACCACAATATCAATATAACACCCAATAAAATGTTTTTCAATTCTTCAAAATCATGTAATTCCCAACCTGTGTTTGATTTTTCCTGATAATATAAAGATATTTTTTTATAATTGAAGGTCCACATATTGAATTTTATTAATATGTTTCTTAGGTATATTTCAATAGATAGAAGCTCTTCCTCCTTTGTTTTCATATCACGTATCTGTTGAAGAAAACAAGTCATTTGTTTGTGGAATTTCTCACATTCTGGATTTGGCTGATGGCAACTTCATGGTATCATTTGACATCTTCCTCTATGCTCTGTAATTCTTGGTTACTTGAGGTTAAATCTAGAGGAGAAGTCAGCAAACCATAGGCCAAAACTATAGGCCAGCTACCTGTTTTTGTAAATAACTGTTTTTGGCGGCCATGCTCGTTTGTTTACGTCTTGTCTATGACTACTACATCAGTAGAGTTAAATAGTTATGACAGAGACTGTATTGCCTGAAACGCTGAAAATATTTACTCTCTGGCCCTTCAAGAAAACGTTTGCCAATTGCTAATCTAGAGGCTTGAATAAATTCAATGAATTCTCTGAGTTTCAAACATACTCCTTCTTACCCCTCCCCATTGTGTAGCAGCAATACTAGCCCCTCATGGTACTCAGGGTCCACTGTGACAATCAATATAGTAATTCCTTTACTTACTGGACGGCTTACATGCATGAGGCGCCCAATGTGGCCAGGTGGCTGTCACTGCTTCCAGTTCAGGAAACTGTGCAGAGGCCTGCCCTGAAAGGGGGGGGGGGCCTCTCCCACTCCCCTGGGAATCAGGACCTCTCACATAGCAGAACTGAAGGTTGTGAGGACAGAAAGCACCGTACCCTACCTGAGTCACTGGAAGTAACAAAGTCAAACCTAGTTCCATGCATTGCCTCCTGATCCATCTAGTCAAGCTATTGAGGAACTATGAGAGTATGACATTATAGAAGCCAAGATGATGTAATATTTAAAGGAAGGAAAAGTTATCCACAGAGTCAAATGCTGCCAAAAGATGAAATAAAATAAGGTCTGCGGCGAGGAGTCACTTTTCTGCCTAAATGTCTTCAAAAACTTACCTTTCCCTACAGAGAAATAGTCATGAACATGATGTAATAATTGGGATCTGCTCAGGACACATGAAGTTTTTTAAACAGGCACTTAGGGTCAGGAGTTGGTCACTCAAGTGCTGGCAGGCTGAGAGTGTAAAGGGGAACAGGACGATAACCTGGAGAGTGAGAACTGCAGGAAGCAAGAGCTCCTCCTCAGAACGGGGAACCTAAAGGGAAAGATGATGTTTCCAGAACCAGAGAACTTAAAGGAGGAGTTCGGAGAGCCTGGAATTTAGACTTCTTGGAGGAAGCTCTGCAAAGCTGGTACTCAGACCACCGAGGAAGGAGAATCCAGCAGAGGCTTCGATTAATTATCAAGGAATTTTAAGGCCTATCTGGTGAAGGACCAGCGGGGCTGGTTCACTGATTGTCAAAGGGGTTACAACCCAGCAGCTGCTGGTACCCAAGGGGCCTTGGAAAGGCTGGAGCCAACTGTCCATGACTCTCAAGAAACATGGACAACAGAAGTCAACTTTCTCCTTCTTTCTCTCTCCAGCGCTTTCTAGTGCCTCCTATTGGCAAAACCGAATAGAGAAGCAGCTGGCATCCTAAACTGCTTTAGCCATTCTAAACCTGCCATGTACCTGCCATGTACTCTTCCAATTCCACGCATCTGTGCGTCTGTTGCCTCTGCCTGAAATGTCCACCGATTCCCCAGCCCCTTTATCTACTCCAAGTCGGTGAGCTAATTCCCATTCCTTACCTGTCCCCAGCCTGACACTCTCCAGCTTGGACTCCTGAAGAGCCTTGGGCATCCCTTATTACACTGTGGTTGCTTCTCTAACAGGACTTGGGGCTGCTGGTGGGCGTGCACTGTGTCTCACTTGTGTCCACAGCCCCAGGGGCCATTAGCATGCCCGGAACATAATCGTCAAATCTGGCTGTTGACTAAGAAGTTACAAGGAGGGGAGTAGAGATGATAAGCCTGAGATTGGATTGTGGAAGGGCTTATATGCCCAGCTGTGGAATTCAGATTTTATTTGGTCAGTACTGGGTGTCGACTGAAAAAAAATACACAACCTAAAAGTTGAGAATTATATTTTCTTTGGCGGACTTGCTGGGGACTTAAGCCTGGAAGCTTCTCAGATAGTTCTGAGGGACTGCCCTAAAGAGGTAAGAGAGGAGCCAGGATATATAGGAGTTTCTGCAAAAAAAAAAGGAACATAAAAGACTACTGATGGGGGTGTGGTGGTGGTGGTGGGATGAACTGGGAGACTGGGATTGACATGTATACACTAATATGTATAAACTAGATAACTAATGATGAACCTGCTGTATAAAAAAATAATAATAAGATTCAAAAAAAAAGACTACCGATAATTAAATAAAACATCTCAAGTTAATGAATTTAGCGCTTTTCTATGTATGGGAGGATGCAAAAGCCTGGGCTCACTGAAATCATTCCTTTGATCTGCACCTTAACTGCTGGGCCAGTATCCTGCTTTCCTTCATCCTGAATCCCCTCAGAGTGCACAGTCTGGGGCAGCTGCCATGGCTGATGGCTTGATGGCTGCAACATCCTTTTCTTTACTGATATGGCAGGCGACATTCTTAGCCCATACTGGGTAACTTGCGAATATTTTTGACAGCATGGTGAAAACTGACCCTCCTCGTAGTTAGACGAACTGGACCAAGGCAGACTGGGAGCATGAAACCTCTTAGGAAACCAGTGGTATGGGGTGAGCAGAGGCAATGGAATGGAGGAAGGAAAGCACAGTGGGAAGGAGAGAAGATACAAATATCCTGGAGACAGAATCTTCAACGCTGAAAACTTGTTTACATGGGGAGAAGAGGCAAAACTAACTCCCAGACTTTATGCATAGGTTTCTTGAAGGGTGATGGCCCCATTTTCAGAAAGGCGAAGAGGAGAAAAAACGAGTTCATTGTGAGTGAGGAGAAGCTGGGTCCAATTTCACTCATGTGGTATTTCAGTTGCTAATGGGGAGAGCCTCGATTTTAGCCTCTCTCAGCTCATGCTAAATTGTATAGGTTCATAAGTCTTAGACTTTGATATTCACAAACATCTCCCATGGTAAAAAAGTCCTTGTGGTTCCCGCCCTCTCTCCCTTGACTTAATACTGAATGATCAATGTCTGTCTCTAGCCACTTGTTTGTGAACATTTCCCCAGGCGATGGAAAGAGATGTCATAGTGAGGACGGGACGATTACCATTAGCAGGGAGGGTTAGGGACAGAGGAAGTGGCGGGAGATCATGGGTGAAGCAGGAATGAAAACAGGTGGGGACACAAGGCAGTGCCAGGTCTCTGGACTCCAGGGCCAGCAGCATGCCATCCAAGCCAAGCTCGTGGTGGCATAAAAGAGGCTGCATAACTGACTACCATCTTCAAATTGTTGATGTGAGTGAACTGCAATCATGAAATAGAATTGCCTTTTCTTTTCTTTTCTTTTTTTCTTTTGGCCTCCATGCAGCTTGTGGCATCTCAGTTCCTGGACCAGGAATTGAACCCAGGCCACAGCAGTGTAAGCCTGGAATCCTAACCATTAGGCCACCAGGGAACTCCCCAGAATTCCCTTTTCTGCTTTCCCATCTCCAGCCTGGGAGACCTGTATCCATCCTACCCACAGCAAAAATTCCCAAGTGCCAGGTCTCTGATTAAGAACTATTGGGGAGTTTTTTTTAGGTTAAAAAATGTTTCACCAGTAATAAATGTTCACTTTAGGAGGGAAAAAAAAACACCTAGAAAATGCAGTAAGGGAAAATAATAATCTCATCACCTGTCTTCTCAGATAAGTACTGTTGATATTTTGTCTTTTATCAGAAATTTATATTATTTGTATATATGTGAATATATGCATTCACACATTATTTCTTAATGTTTCTCCCAGATTTTAGGTGGAAAAAAATAATGGTCAGTCTTCTGAAGTCACTAATGGATGTTTTTCAGTCCTACTGCACAATCTGGAGTCTGAGTCCCCTGCTGACCTCAAAAGCCCACCTAGCTAAAGCCCTGGCATAACCAGGTCAGCTGCCTGCCAACTCTGCAGTGGTGCACACACCCCAAATGAGGAGGGTCTCTCTTGCATAAGTCCATGACAGATTTTTTCAGCTAGGGAATCCTAAATGCCAGCAAGAAGTCTCCAAATTCTTGGGACTATTTCAGGCTTTAAGTGTGCTCCAAATGGGAGGACTACAAGGGCCAAGCATTTCCTTTGGGGTGGGGGATAGTTGGGGAGGACGGAGAGAAGAATGAAGAACTCTCATTTGGAAAACGCCCACTATGCGCCAGTCAGGCACTGCTGAGTGAACCATTATTTATATGAAAGGTTCAGGGGACGCAGTGGAGAGGCCTCTGTCGGCATCCTGTTTTTGAAGGCCAACCGGAACGTCAGACTCTGGGGAGAAGTCCTTCACTCTGAATTTTTCAGAAACACCTGAAAAATAGAGACAAGCCAAGGATTTCAAAACCAGCCCCTTAAGAACAACTGCAGGTGACGCTGTAGTCACTCTGTAGGGCTGGACTGGTAATGACAGCTTCACATGCGAAGCTTCCCATAGATGACCAGCAGGTGGTAGCAGAGCACAACTCAAATCCGGAGGGCTGTGGGCAAGATCTGGGAACGAGAAGTTGAAACCATCATGCTTTTTTTTTTTTTTTTTTTTTTTAATTGATGGATGCTCTTTTCACCTCATGTATAACTTTTTTTTTTTTTTTTTTTTTTTTGCGGTACGCGGGCCTCTCACTGTTGTGGCCTCTCCCGTTGCGGAGCACAGGGTCCGGACGCGCAGGCTCAGCGGCTATGGCTCACGGGCCCAGCGGCTCCACGGCATGTGGGATCCTCCCGGACCGGGGCACCAACCCGTGTCCCCTGCATTGGCAGGCGGACTCTCAACCACTGCGCCACCAGGGAAGCCCTGTGGGAAAATTTTTAACAACAAATTCAATGTCTTTAATAGATATAGAACTGATCAGGTTAACTATTCCTTTTCGACTAAGCTTTAGTAGTTTGTGTTTTTCAAGGAATTGGTAAAATTTATGTAAGTTGTTGTACTCTCTAAATTTTTATTGAGTTGTGTCACTCTGAGCTATTAAACAGAGAGCACAATGGGCAGAAAATAACACCTAGAAAAAGACTGACTTTGAAAAGCGCCTGGCTTGAAATGTTGTGAGGAGCCCGGTGACGCTGAGATTATGGTTGGGCTTCTGGCAGCTCAATATGTATTTATTCGGGGGGGGGGAAAAATGATGGGTGTACTTTATTTCAGGCACTGTTCTAGGCATTAAGGATATAAAATTGAAAAAACAATCCCATGCCCTTTGAAACTTATAAGATTATATTTTAATGAAATATACAGGCTATAAAAATAAGTTAATATAACTTTAAAGAATGGTTTTATATTTTAAAAAAAGAAGAAGAATGACTTGAAAAGGCACACCTTAGCTAGTTTGGTTTTGGATGGTCTCTCTAAAGTGAGGCAATCAATTTGAGCAGAGATCTGCCTGAATTGAGGCAGTGACCCACAAACAGATTGGAGCATTTCGGGTTCACAGGTCCTAAGTGAGAACCAGGGTGTCAGTGTTCTGACAGTCTGACTCTCAATATGTCCTTATCCAGGTTAATTTATCTGACCTCTTGACAAGGACCTTTGTGGGTCCTCCTTATTTGTGTTTTTCTTTAGCTGTCTTTAGGAAGAGCAGAAAAATACGCATGCAGCCCATTTTAACATATATTACTGCCATGTTGGAAGAAATGTAACGTTTTTCTTTCTACAAAGACACTAACTTATGAATTTCCATTTCTTTTCTTCTGAGAGGATACAAACATTTCTCTTCCTTTCTTTTGCCTTGCGCCCCTCTTTTCCACACTTCTCTTTGCCCCAGAAGGCTGACCTGTATGAACTGCAGCAACAGGGCTCCAAGCCCTCTTTCTCAGGTTGGGTTTGGCTGGTTGAAGCTCTGAGAGGAAACTGGAGGGAGGTGAGGAGAGCGGTGTTGACGTGGTTATTCCCTGGATCTCTCACTGAGGGGAGCTGCAAGGCCTACAGTTTTCTGTGTCCCTCAGTCAACCCCACTGCTCCTCTCAATGTGGCTGGTTCTTTCTCTCTCTGTCTCTCTCTCTCATATTCTCGGGTGGGAGCTCCATGCCCTCATGTCTTGGGACCCAGGACAGTAACAGTTTTGTTATTTTCATGGCATCCTTTTGAAAAAGGAGACCAAAGTCTTAGAGAAATAGGTGGGTTGGAATTGATAATATGATGGGCGACCTGCTCAGGATCTCTTATCACACCCTCCTCAGAGGACTTGAGGACCCTCCCTTCACTAACCAAGTCCTTGTGAAGAGGCACCTGCATCCTTGAAGAGCTCGGTGGTGACTCCTCTGGGACTGGAAATGACCATGCAGTATGATGCTGTGGAATTGGGTTTCTGGCTTCAATGGGAAAAATAGATATGGGTGTGGTAGAGGCCAGGAGATGGCACTTAAGAAAAGCAAGGCTTCCCTGGTGGCGCAGTGGTTGAGAGTCCACCTGCCCGATGCAAGGGAGATGGGTTCGTACCCCGGTCCGGGAAGATCCCACATGCCGCGAAGCGGCTGGGCCCGTGAGCCATGGCCGCTGAGCCTGCGTGTCCGGAGCCTGTGCTCCGCAATGGGAGAGGCCACAACAGTGAGAGGCCCGTGTAACGCAAAAAAAAAAAGAAAAGCAATAAAGTGGCACAAATGCTACTGTAAGCCACCGGACAGAGAGTTAATCCGAGTATTTAACAGTAGCCTTAAACTAGAAAATGAAGAAAGAAGATAGCTAGGAAAATAAAGAACAAAAGAATGAAGATTTAAGCATGACAATCTATGTCTTGTTCATTGAATCTGGAGAAAAAGATTTATATATTTCATGCAGTCATCTGCATGTTTGAAGGTTTGAGGGTCTAGGGTGAGACCTGTCATCTTAAAGGAGACCATAGGTTTCCAGAAGATTCCCAAGAATCCCCAGCTTGAGGTCTGGTAGGAAGCACCACAGTTGCAGCTGTCATGGTGGCAGTTAGCTCTACAATTGTCCTCCTGGGTGGAGCAGCTCCAAGGCCTTCCACTAGGCCTTTCCCACCATAATAGCTCTCACTCCTTGGGTCGGAGAACAAACATGGTGATTCTGACAGTTACAAAGAAAGTCTATGCCCACTCCATAATCCGGGACTGGGGAAAGAAATAACGTGGATCTGAGGCTCAGGCCAAGACTCCCACATCACTGATCTCCGTAAACTCTAATCATGGAACACTGTGATGTTTCTGATCTCTGGGAATCAGTGTAAATTCACAGAGAGTATCTAATAACATTTGGAAGATCTGGGTATTTACCTGTCTGCAGTGCACCGTTAACTTAGTACATGGCTGCAGCTTCTCTTTGTCAAGGGTCTTTGGTTCTATAAACTGGCTTAATTCTGGTAAGAAGCCGTAAATCTCTGCTATGGGTCCCCATGTCTTCTCAGCAAACCCCCAAAGTTTCATCCCATATATGTCAAGCAACAGCTTACTAGGCTGCCCATCCATTTCATTTCTAGAGACTGTTATCAGTTAGCCATCACCACAGATCCTTGTGGTTAAAACAATCCTGCAATTCTGCTTTCCCTATCAAATTAGTAGGTCTGACATCACAGAAGAGGAAAGAATGTTCTTTGGTTAAAAGTCTGAAGGTAAACCCAGTCATGGTCTTGAACATGAGAAATATCTGAGGTTTGTTAGGGATACCCACCATTTGAGTTTGTTGATTTCAAGGGAGAGCTTGGGAATTTGTGGTAAGGTTGAAGGTTTACATTGCAGTGCCTATGGATATAAAAAAGTTGCAAGGTAATGCTCTAATATTATATGCAGAAATTTCTCCTTGTGAGTTAGTCAGCATTTGTATTATTGTTTAATTCAGTCAGTTTACCCATATGCTTACCAATTTGTTTGCTGAAGAATACATCTTGTATCTCACTCTGTCCTTCGGGATTCCATTTCTTTCTTTTGTTTTTTTTCATTTACATTTATTTATTTATTTATTTTTAGCTGCGTTGGGTGTTCGTTGGTGCGCACAGGCTTTCTCCAGTTGCCGTGAGCGGGGGGTGCTCTTCGTTGCGGTGCACAGTCTTCTCATTGCGGTGGCTTCCCCCGTTGAGGAGCACAGGCTCTAGTCACACGGGCTTCAGTAATTGTGGCTTGCGAGCTCTAGACCACAGGCTCAGCAGTTGTGGCACATGGGCTTAGTTGCTCCACGGCATGTGGGATCTTCCCAGACCAGGGCTCGAACCCACATCCCCTGCATTGGCAGGCAGACTCCCAACCACTGCGCCACCAGGGAAGCCCCATTTCTTTCTTATCAATGTTATTGGGTGGCTCTTTTAGCAAAGATCTGTCAGTGGTAAACTCTAGGTGCTCTGTTCTTTTCTCTCATGACTTCACAGATATTATTCTATTTTGGTTCCCACTGTTGCTTTTGAGAAGTCTATTTAAAGTTTAATTGTTCTTCCTTCATAGATTGTCATTTTTTCTCTGGTTTCTTTTAGTATCTTTTCTTCGTGTTCATGGTTTGGAAGTTTCATCATATGTTTGGGTATGGATATAGTTTTATTTACAATTTGGCCTTGTGATTCCTGGGTTTTAAGATTCATGTTTTTCTCTAATTCTGAGCCATTGTCTGTCAGACAACTCTTTGAATAGTACTGTTCTTTTATTCTCTTCATTATCTCTTCCTAGAATTCCTATTACACACCTTTTCTCTTCACCTCCATATCTTTTAACTTCTCTTTCATATATTCTTTTTCTTTGTTTCTAGAGGCAACATTCTGGGTAAATGCATGAGCTTTATCTCCTAGCTCACTAAATCTCTCTTTCATTGTGTTTATTCTGTTGTTGAATTTTCCATTACTTTTAAAATTGTAATGACTATTGTTTTACTTTCTGGAAGTTAATTTGGTTCTTTTTAGAATCCACATGTTTGATTAGTAATAATGATTTTCTGTGTCACTTTCCATTTTTTATTTTATAACTTTAGTTATCATCAGCACGCTAATTTAAAAGTTCTTATGTATCTAACCTGGTTTTCATTGGGTATGATAACTTATTCCCATAGTGCATGGTTTATTCTTTTGATTGTGAGCTTCTCTTTAGTGAAAGTTATCTGTGGGAATCAGGTGTAACTTAGTTGAAGGCAATTGCTCTTGCTGTGTACCTTAGATTTACCAGTGGCAGTCACTACTTTTTAATTTCAATAACTATATATTTTATTTCTGTAAGTTGTACTTGTGTGTTCTTCAGATCTGCCTGATCTTTGTTAATATCTCCTTCTTATCTCATATATTTTATTCCTTTGTTACTTCAATTAAGCTACTCTCATTCATCTTAGAGTCTGATAATTCCAATTTCTTAAATTCTTGAAGGGTCTAATTGTGATGTTTTTCTTCTCTCTCTTATTCATGGATGGTTGTGTCCTCATGTGTTTCATAATTTTGGACTGTGAGTTCATGTTTGGCTGGTTTAAATCTATGTAATCCTGTGGAGTCTGGATTGAAGATGTATCCCTCTAGAGTAGTTTTGAATTTGCTTTTGGCAAAAGCTGTAAGGATATTACACAGGACCACATGTATATTAACATCTTGACTTGTTGGTTATAGACCTTGCAAAGGGTGTAAATTTATTTCCCAAACTTGTGCCAGGACAGAACTCTGGTTATAAATTCTCAGGGAAGATTTTTTTCCTACTCACATCCCAGGACAAAATAGACAAGGTTACTGTTATTCCCCCTTGCTAATAGCAAAATTTTATCTAATATTTTCACTGGTGGTGGAGTTCTTCAAGGAACCTGATCTTAGTTCTAAATCTATGTCTCCCAAAGACTTGACATCTCATTTGCCCCTAAGATGCTACTAAAACATCAAACTCCTGTGTTAGACCAGCAAACAGTGCAGAGAATCAGCAGCAGAAGTTCAGGTGCTTACGGTTCTGGTTTTCAGTTCCTATTTGTTTTAAGCCCACAAAAATATGTCTTCATTTTTGTGGGATTATCTAAGCATTTAAAAAGATATTTATCATAATTAATGAGTATTTCTAGTTTTTTTAATAAGAAGAATGTTTAACTTATTTAACCTACTCTAATGCTGGGAGAAGAGACCTCCTTCTGCATTATTTAGACTATAATTCTAATATTAACCCTCTAAGCTATGGCTCTTTGTACACAGCACTTTATCACCACCAGCAGAGCATGGCTCTTTTAAATGAAGTTCTGGCTTTCCAGACTCTTGTCCATAGTCTTAAAAGACTATTATTTTGGCCACAGTCTTAAAAATTTTATTTGGAAAGTCAAAGTTGAAAAGTGACCTCTTTGAGCTGTGTATATCTTCCCCATTCCCTGGACTAATGAACTTTAGCCCATGACTTAGTGTTAATAGGAACATGGCTGTGGAATAAGGAAGTCAGGAGATTACTGGGAAGAAAAAGTGTGTCAGGTAATAGTTCACAATATACTGGCTAATAAGGCTTATTTTTTCCAGTATCTTCTTTTTTAAATATGGTTCTCTTTCTTTCAATATTTTATTATAAAAAGTTCAAATAGAAAGTTAAAAGAATGATATCATGCACACCTACAAATCTACCACCTGGATTCAATAATTGTTTACATTTTTCTACATTTTAAATGATATGTATGCATAAAGAGATTATATATGTATGTATTTGTATGTATACTTATATACAATCATTTGAAAGTAAGTTGTAGACATTTTGTACCTCACCTAAGAATAAAGACATTTTCCTACATAACCTAAGAATGTTGAACAATAATTCCCAGATACCATCTAATTTCCAGTCCATTTGTAAATGTCCAAGTGTGTATTATAGCTTTCCCCACACCCTTAGCAGTTTTAGATAAAGAGAACACTCTTGGTTGATATTGGATGTTTTTAGTATGACAAAGCTTTGGAAGAAGGGGATGGTTATTTCATTATTTGTACAAAAAGCCCTTGAAAAGAAGGATATAATCTACATAAATATTCTTCATTTTCCAGTATATGAGGATATTGGAGCTGCAAGAGTCACTTTATCAACCTCAGTTTTTCAGATCTAATATAAATTCCCCAAACTCAACAAATTTTTATATGCTATAATGTTTCCTATTTAGAATGTTAGTTGGTTCCAACTGCACATAAACTTCTTAATCCTTGCAGAACTGATATTATTACAGAAAATGAATAGTTATACTTTCGATTTAGGCTTTCAAAAACTACCTGTGATAGTCACCTTAGGACTGAGGGCGTGAGCCCTGAGTCTGCCTCTCTTTGTTTCCCAGCCATGATTCATGAATGTGCACCTAGCTAGCCAGCTCCTAAGGTAGCCACAAGTGGTATAAGTGAGTTGGTCTAGAAAGCTGATGTATACCCAGCTGTAATAAAGCAGACAACACAAATATACAAAAACACCATCTTGGCCTGATTCACATCAAGCTATTCAGAGCTACAGTTTAGCTCCAGTTAACATTTTGCCATTACTATAAAGCCAATGGCTTCATTTTTCAATTTGTAAATTCCCTGGCATATGCCTCCCAGTGCTTAAGATGCTAGTCTTTAACTGGGTAAGATTTCAAAAGTAATGATCATAATATGTTAGCTATTTAATATAGGATTAACATTACATGTCTGTAAGGAATTTTTACTTTTAGCTGTAAGTGTGCGTATTTCTGATGAAGTTAAGGCTGATACGGCTGACCTGCATTTCTATACTTTCAGGTACTACACAGCATGAATCTCCTCCTTCCCAGCCTAGTTTTTCTCTCTAAATATTCTCTCTCTTGTGCTATGCTATACTCTCCATGGTCAAAACACCTGTTAATCCCCTTACTCTCCAGCAGGCTTGGCCTACACATCTGGTGGAGCTATTGAATCTATCTGCAAATCTCAGCTGGGAGCAGTTTCTCTGCTCAGTCTTCATGACCAGAGCACGCAGGGCATATAGGCTTGTACCAGAAAATGCTGAGAACATATTGCTGAAGTTACTGAAAGGGGAATTTGAGGCAGTCAATTTGCTACAAGGACTCTAATGGGTCAGTTGCCCTGGAGAAAATGATGAACACTTCTCACTTCAAGTGCCCTCTACTGCAGATCCAGCACCTCAGAGCTGAGAAAGTATAGCTGCCTCCTGTGCACCTCTCATCCACTTCACCAGGCTTTCATTTCCTTTCGGCATTTTCCTATTTAAATGACCTCATTTGTTAGATACAATCATCCTTTCCTCTGATGTTTTGATGATATTAAGAAGCATAAAAATGTGATAATTCTATGTGGCACAGAGGGCTTTAGAGCACACAGCACTCAAAGTGACCTTCTACTTTTAAGCTTCCTCCCAACCCTACCCCAGGGAAGAAACAACAGGTAATTCTTTCCACAGTGATACCCAACGACTGTATCAGTGGTGGGTGCATGACTAAAGGCGACATGCATCCAAGCAGATAGAACTGACTAATAGGAGTGCTGGAAATTAGTGAAACCAATCAAACTATCTCCCTCTGTTATTCAGAGAGTAGAATACAGAGAAGACCTTGAATCTACACATATTCAGAAAAAGAGATGCCTGAAAGACAACCTGCCCTGGAGTTGGGACAGAGATCATGAAATTAGCATCTCCTGAGCTGCCTCAGTCGCTGACAAGCTTCCAGTTCTGGTTCCAGTGCCAGCTCCAATCTTAACCTGAAATAGTTGGCCCGATAGGTGGGTGCTCATGGATCATCACAGGGAAATCAAAAGGGGCAGACTAAGAGCCCAGGGGCTCAGTACTAAGGTAACTAAGAATGTAATTTTTCAAAATTAAATCTAAAGTATCTCCATTCATTCAAATAATATCAGTTCTGCAAAGATGAAAGATTTTACATACAGTTGGAGCCAACTAAAGCAGTAGGTAGGAAAGATTCTTGCATATAAAAACTTCTTGAGTTTGGGAGATTTACATTAGGTCTGAAATAGTAAGGTTGATAAAGTGATTCTTTTGTAGCTCCATTATTCCCAGAATAATTGGGAAACATACCATAGAAGATCTATCTGGCTAAGGTTATTTCCTAAAAATAAACACTTATTTCCTTAAATTCTCCTAACTATTCTTTGAAATCAAAGAGCTTATCTCACTCAGAGATATATAACACCTTAAAGTAATTAGGTAAGGTCCAAGACTAAATAAAGTATTACATAAAGCAGAAGTGGGGATTCTGCTTTAAACAGGAGTGTAGACTAGAGATTCTCAAACAAATAGACATCCCACTGCAAAACACTTAATGCTGGACAAAAAGTTAATGAAATCCTCAAGGTCTAAAAACTTGACAAGGGAGCTGAAACAAGAAAGATAAGAAAATCAAACTTCAGGTATTAAATTTAGCAAATAAAAATATAGAACATCCAGTTAAATTTGAATTTTAGGTGAAAAAAAATTATTTTATGGGACATGCTTGTACTAAAAAATTACCCATTGTTCATCCTAAATTCATATATAACCGAGTGACCTGTATTTTGTCTGACAACACTGTCCCAGGACCACATGGTTACTGCTTATATGCTACTGGGCTGAGGCTTTGTATTTGCAAACAGTGGGGGCTAAACCTGGGAGCTTCACACAAAGCTAGGACCCTCTTTCTGTCCAAGGGAACCAATAGGGAAATATGTCTGTCTCTCCTATATCTCTGATTAGAAAAAAAAAAACATAGCCCTAGTAAGTCTCCCCATGAGAACATGGACTGGAATTCAATTTGTATTTACAGCTTGGTGGGTGAAATTAAAGTTCTAAAAGCTTGGTAGAGCCCCTGACTCAGAAGACGATGCAAATTCACTCTGAGGGAAAGCATGTTTAACTCAGATCTCTTATCGTTTCCAAAAATGAAGTTCAATCAAAAATGATTCCACAGGGCTTCCCTGGTGGCGTAGTGGTTGAGAGTCCGCCTGCCAATGCAAGGGACACGGGTTCGTGCCCCGGTCCGGGAGGATCCCACGTGCCACGGAGCGGCTGGGCCCATGAGCCATGGCTGCTGGGCTTGCGCGTCCGGAGCCTGTACTCTGCAATGGGAGAGGCCACAGTGGTGAGAGGCCCGCGTACCGCAAAAAAAAAAGATTCCACAATTTTAAAAAACATGCAACAGTAAACAAGCCACTATGAGTTAGAGTTAACAGAAATAACAATAGATTTAGATGACCTAGGACTCCAAATATTGACATCATCAGCTACCTAATATAAGGTAATTACTAATAAGCTATGTTAAAAATAGATATTGAGATTTTTAAAATAAGCATAAAACAAGATACAATAAAAATGCCTAGAAGATTTGAAAAAGGATTCCTCAAGTTAAAAACTAATGTCATTGAAATTTAAAATTCAATAAATATTTGATACAATAAGGCTAGGCTACTCTAACAAAAAGATCCAACAATAATTCAGTGCCATAAAGGAGACTAAAGTTTACTTTCTTCCCACATAATAGTCTGAGGCAATGTTCAAGGTAAACGTTGAGCCTCTATTTCATTTGGCCATTCAGGGATACACTATCCTCCAGGTCCCTGTTTTCATCTATAGATGGGGTAGTGAGTTGTCATGGGTTCCAGATAGCTAGAAGGGAGAAGAGAGAATGGAGGAGTTATGAATAGGCCTTACATTTCCATCCTGGAAGTGGTATACTTCTATTCTGTTCATGTTTTATTGACAAGAACTTAGACCTAAGTGTGCTCCTTGGTAATTCCTCCTCTCACCCCTCCCCAACCCACTGACCCCAGGCATACGTTGTCCTACTTTCTGTAACCATAAATTACTTTGAATTTTCCAGAATTTTAAATAAATAAAATTATATGATATATACCCTTTTTTGTTTTGGTGGTGGTGGTGGTGGTGGTGGGGTCTGTTTTTTTTCACTCAATAAAATTATGTTAAGATTCATCCATGTTAGGATGCGAATAGAGATCATCATACGAAGTGAAGTAAGTCAGAAAGAGAAAGACAAATACCATATGATACACTTATATGTGGAACCTAAAACATGACACAAAAGAACCTATCTACAAAACAGAAATAGAATCACAGATATAGAGAACAGACTTGTGGTTGCAAAGGGGGAGGGAGTTGGGGGAGGGATGGAATGGGATGTTGGGGTTAGCAGATATAAGCTGTTATGTATGGAATGGATAAACAGCAAGGTCCTACTGTATAGCACAGGGAACTATATTCAGTACCCTATGACAAACCATAATGGAAAAGAATATTTTTAAAAAGAATGTGTGTATATATATATATATATATATATATATATATAACTGAATCACTTTGCTGTACAGCAGAAATTAACACAATATTGTAAATCAACTATACTTCAATAAAAAAAGATATATCCATGTTACTGTATATATTACAGACGTTGGTATATATTAAAAACGTTGGTGCACAAATCTTTGTATGAACATGTGCTTTTATTTCTCTGGGTGAAATGGCTGGATCATTTGTGAGGTGTATATAACATTTTAAGAATGTTAAAGCAACCTTGCAGGTTTGGAATAAATCTCACTTGGATATGATATATAATTCCTTTATATATTGTTGAAATAACTAGGTAAAATTTTATTAGAAATTTTTGAATTTACATTCAGGAGGATGTTATTCTGTAGTTTTATTTAGTCGTAAGGTCTTTTTCTTGATTTTGGCATCAGGAAAAACTGGTTTTATTTCTTGTGTGAGTAGGGGAAAAGTCCCTCTACTTTCATTTTTCCTGAGGAATTTCTGTAGAATTAGTACTATTTATTCCTTAAATATTTAGTAGGATTCACTGGTGAAGTTAAGTGGGCCAGGAATTCTCTTTGTGTGAAGATTTTTAACTACAAATTTAATTTCTTTAATAGTTATTACGATGTTTAAATTATCTAATTCTACTTGAGGGATCTTTGGTAGTTTGGGTCATTCAAGGAATTTTTCCATGTCATCTAGGTACTGATTTTACTGAGAAAAGAATGTTTATAATCATTGTTTTCTGCTTAGGTCTTTATTACTTTTTTGCCTTAAAATCTACTGTGTCTGATATTATTTTAGGCACTTCAGCTTTCTTTTAATTAGTGTTAGCGTCATATAACTTGTTTCATCATTTTACTTTTAGCTTATTTGTGTCTTTATGTTTAAAATAGGTTGCTATGATCAGGTGTAGCTCTTACATATTTCATCTTGATAAAAGAAACTGCCAGAAGAAACCTACTGAAAATATTATATTTAACAGTAAATTGTTGAAAGATCCCCCCGGTATTGGTAATGAGATAAAGATGCTTCTTCTCACCACTTCTATTCAACATTATAATGGAGGAGCTAGCCAGTGAAATAAAACAAGAAAAAGAAATAAATGGATTAAGAATGTATGAGAACAGGGCTTCCCTGGTGGTGCAGTGGTTAAGAATCCACCTGCCAATGCAGGAGACATAGGTTCGAGCCCTGGTCCAGGAAGATCCCACATGCTGCAGAGCAACTAAGCCCGTGCTCCACAACTACTGAGCCTGCACTCTAGAGCCCACAAACCACAACTGCAGAGCCTACGTGCCACATCTACTGAAGCCAACACACCTAGAGCCCACGCTCCACAACAAGAGAAGCCACTGCAATGAGAAGCCTCTGCACCACAACAAAGAGTAGCCCCCACTCACTGCAAATAGGGAAAGCCCACATGCAGCAATGAAGACCCAACACAGCCAAAAATAAATAAATAAAATTTAAAAAAAGAATGTATGAGAACAAATAAAACTGTCACTATTCACAAATTAAGTCATTGTGGATGTAGAAAATCCAAAAGGATCTACAGACCTTTTATTAATTAGAATTAATCAATATATTTATAAACACTATAAGGTTTGGATACAAAGCCAAATGTATTCCTATATACTGACAATACTAATAGGAAATAAATATTTTTAAATTATATCACTTACAATAAATAGCATCAAAAAACCATCAAATATCTAGTAATAAATCTAAGAAAATTATATATGAACCTCCACACTGAAAAAATAAATTATTGAGTCAAATTACAGGAAATCTAAATGAATGAAGAGCTATACCATGTTCATGCATTGGAATATCTGATACTTTTTTTTTTTTTTTCAGTACGCGGGCCTCTCACTGTTGTGGCCTCTCCCATTGCGGAGCACAGGCTCCGGACGCGCAGGCTCAGCGGCCATGGCTCACGGGCCTAGCTGCTCCGCGGCATGTGGGATCTTCCCAGACCGGGGCATGAACCCGTGTCCCTTGCATCGGCAGGCAGACTCTCAACCACTGCGCCACCAGGGAAGCCCTGAATATCTGATACTTTTGAAATATAAAGTCAAGGAAATTCCCCTCAAAATTTTTGACATACTGATTTGGGAAATTAACCAGTTGATTACAGTAAGTCCCCTACATATGAACCAGTTCCATTCCAAGAGTACATTTGTAAGTCCAATTTGTTCATTAGTCCAACAAAGTTAGCCTAGGTACCCAACTAACACAGTCAACTATATTGTACTGTACTGTAATAGGCTTATAATACTTTCCACACAAATAATACATAAAAAACAAACAAACACAAAAAATAAAACATTTTTAATCTTACAGTACAGCACCTTGAAAAGCACAGTAGTACAGTACAACAGCCGGCATACAGGGGCTGGCATCGAGTGAACAGGCAAGAAGAGTTACTGACTGGAGGAGGAAGAGGAGGTGGGAGATGGTGGAGCTGAAGGATCATCAGCAATAGGAGACGGAGGGCAAGCTTCAAGTTCACTCATGCCTGATGTTGATGGAACGCATGTTCGCATCTTTGGAAGTTCACAACTTGAAGATTCGTAGGTAGGGGACCTACTGTATAGGATTTGTATGGAAATATAAAGGACCAAGATCAGTCAATGTAATCTGAGAAAGAACAAAGCTGAGGGACTTATATTATCAGATATCAAGATTTATGGTAAAGCTACAGTCATGAAACAATATGGATACTGGCACAAGGGCAGACAGAAAATAATGGAACAGAATGGTGTCCAGATACAAGCCCACACATAGTATGTTTAAGACAAAGTGATACTATAATTCAGTGAGGGAAATGATAGTTTCTTCAATAAATGGACCTGAGTCTATTATACCATGGGAAAAAAATAGAGAATTGTGGTAAGCAGAGTACTAAGAATGGTCTCCCATGATTTCTACCCCCTGGTATCCATGCCTTTGTAAATTCCCTTCCCCTTGACTGTTGGCAGGACCTGTAACTTGCTTTTAGTCAATAGAATATGGCAAAGGTTAAGGGATTTTTTTTGAGGTTATTAAGTTCTCTAATCAGTGGACTTTAAATTAACCAAAGGGCAGATAATCCTGAGTGGGCCTCACCTAACCAAGAGAGCTCTTTACAATAGGATCTAGGGGTGAACAACCCAAACAAGCCAAATATCCCCCTCTCCTTAGCTGACTTTGAAGAAACAAGCTGCCATGATTCAAAGCTGCAAGAAAATTAATGCTGCTGTCGTATTAGCTTGGAAGAGGACGTCGAACCTCAGATGAGCCCCTAGCCCAGTTTACACCTTGATTGTAGCTTTCTGAGTGGAAGACCCAGCTAAGCAATTTCAAGGACTGCTGACTCATGGAAACTATGAGATAATAAAATATGTGTTGTTTTAAGCTACTATATTTATGGTGATTTGTACACAGAAATAAAAAACTAATACAGAGAATCTTAACTGATACCATACAAAAAAAAACAAACAAGAAAAACAAACAAACACAAAAAAACTAACTCTAGATGGATTGTGGAAATAAGTAGAAGAATATATTGATGACCCTAGGATAGGTTAAAAGTTCTTAAACAGAACTCCAAAAATGCTAACTATTGAGAAAAATAATAAACTATACTATATTACGATTATGTTTGCAAATTCACATATGTGACAAAAGATTCACATCCAGAATATATTTTAAAAATTTTACAAATCAATTGAAAACAAAAGCAAATGACTAAGTAGAATAGGCAGAAGACTTAGTCAAATACTTTTAAAAAGAAGATTATCTGAATGACCAAAACATATAAGAAACGATGCTTAATCTCATTTCTCATCAGAGAAATGCAAAACATTGGTCTACCATACTATTACACATTCACCCAGATGCCTGAAATAAACAGACAATTGCCATCATGTAATGAGATATCATGGAAGCCTGGATTAGATTGGTGGTAGAGGGACTTGAAAACCATTACAGATTCAAAAATATTCCCTGTTAGCCTCCCCATGAATTCACAGTGCCTTGAAACAACAGACTTTGAGGCTGTAGACAAAATATTTAGTAAAGAGATTTTCATAAAGATAGGCCATCAATATTCATTTAATGTACTCTGGTGTCTTGTTTTATAAGTATATCATTTTGCTTTAAAATATATACATACAAAACTACCTCTATTTATACACACACACACACACACACACACACACACACACACACACATATTTCTCTCTGTCATGTACCCCAGTGTGTTGCCAAAATAGTCTGTGTGAAATTGCAAGCAATTCTCAACCAATCTGAGACACTTAAGACTAAATATTCTGCTTATGTTTTGCTGGGCCACACAAGTAGTATGAATTTTGACCCCCAAATCCATGTGATGGGAAATCTGAGGACAGAAATCTGAGGGGGACGGAAACCTGAGGTAGGAATACTCAGAGCAGCTTTTCTTTTTCCTTTTCTTTTTCCGACTCAGTCCTGAGCAATGGCTGAGATAAAAACGTAAACCCCACCATTTTTCTCTGCTGAGCACGATTTTATCCTGTTCACCTCTGAGGTCCTCAACTCATGGGAAGGTCTCCCCACTCTTTCTCTCCCTAGATGTCGCCCTCTCAAAACTAGGTTAAAGGTCATGGAAATCAGTTGACTCCAAAGTTAGCATACTCCTCTGGGGTTTTCTTACTTTCTATTCAGTGTAACCATACATTAAAATGATGGGGTTTTTTGTTTGTTTGTTTTGTTTGTTTGTTTTGTTTTGTTTTGCTTTGTTGCAATACGCGGGCCTCTCACTGTTGTGGCCTCTCCCGCTGTGGAGCACAGGCTCTGGACGCGCAGGCTCAGCGGCCATGGCTCACGGGCCCAGCTACTCCACAGCACGTGGGATCTTCCCGGACCGGGGCACGAACCCATGTTCCCTGCATCAGCAGGCAGACTCTCAACCACTGCACCACCAGGGAAGCCCTAAAATGATGTTTTAATCTAGCATTTTTTTTTTAGCTATGCTATATTGGGAGAGATTTCTCTGAACATCTAGTTTACTGTATTGATGAATAAAGAGAGCTTTTATGTTATTTTTGAGAAGGAGATACATATATACAAATAATAGTAATTTGCTAATAGACAGTTGTTTCCAGGTGATAAAACAAGAAAATTAAAGCAATATCTTGATGTTCTTTAAAGTGTTCCATGATTTCCGAATGTTCTACACCTGAAAAAATTTGATAAAAACTGAGATAAAAGAGAAAAAAAGCAATGGTAACAATTATTGTCAACAAGGCTAGTTCTTTACAGTATGAACATATACTCTGTTGTCGAAACTGAGACACTTATAAGATTGAAAGGCATCTCATATATACATAAAGGGAGAGTAGGCCAGACACAGTGAGATGGATAATCACCTTATTTATAACTCCACATCTAAAGCACAAAGTTTAGAGCACCTATCACATTTCTATTCTCTAGGATCAAAGGTGAATTTTGGGAAGAGTTTAATATTATAGATATGAATTATTTGTCTTTATTATTTAGGAAGATAAAAGTAATATTTTGCTCTCAACATTTAAAAATTGACACAGATAATCTTGGGCAACTAAATACTGCAGTGATGACATTTTTCAGTATTTTTATCTTAACTCTGAATGAAATACCAAAAGAATTTTTTTTACAAAAATTTAATTAAACTACAGTTGGTCTAGAAAGATATCAGTGAGGTATAATGAGCAGAGCTGAGGGATCCAACCATCCAGATATTAAAATATTGAGTAGCTGGTGATAATTAATAAACTTAGTAGTAGAGGAAAATAGATTGAACAATCAATGAAAAAGAATAGAGAGCCCGGAAATAAAAATATACTTCAGGATTAGTAGGTAATAAATGTGGCATTTTATGTGAGTGAAAAAAAGTTTTTTTTCCCAGAAACAAATTGTGTTGGGACAACTGATTAGCCACTTGGAAAACATAAAAGCTAAATCATTATTCCACTCCTTATTATTCCACTCCTTATGTCAAAATTAATTCCAAATAAATGAAAAATATTAACCCCAAAATAACAGCATAAATATAAGAAAAATTAATTATCAATGAAGTGTTAGAATTTGGTATACTTTTCTAAGTATGATGCAAAACCCAGAAGGAATGAAGGAAAAGTTGAAAAATGTAAGGATGCAAAATGTATGAATGGAATAATACTACAAAGTCAAAATACAAGTGAAAAACTGTAACAAATGTTTCAATATATGAGAGAAAAGGAACAGCTTTTTAATAAAAGAATTATTGCATACTTCTAGTAGTAGCCATGGCAGAGTCTTATCAGATTTACTCTCCCATAAACAACTATAAAACTTAACACAACTGCTTTCTGGCATTAGACAGAAGCTATCACACGGAGATGAGGGAAGGAAGCACATGGAGAAACCCCATATTTAACATAGCTTTCTCCCTTGTTCTCTAAGCACAAGAAAATTAAGCCCAGAAGAGAGCATCAGTGTTTCTGGGAGTGTCAAAGTTTGAGTGGTAAGGCAGTTGGTATTTAGAGGGCAAGATACTCAATAGGAACAAGTTGTTAAGAATCTTCAAAACTCCACATGAGGTGCAGTTCCCTGGGTCCTTGGCCAAATTCTAAGCTGTATATTTACGGGGTGAAACTCTAATATCCCTAGTAGAAAAGAGCTGCTTGTGAATTAAGAGCTGATTAGTAATAATAGCACAATATTGGGGAAAGTTTAGAATTTCATCCCAGCCATAATGAAAAGACACTGAACAACACCCAGGAGATTTAGTTGTAACTCTAGAAAGGTCATACCTAGGAATAATAGTAAAGACTAAAATCTAGGATGGGACAAAACTGAAATAGACCCTCCTCAAGTAGCCTAAAACAAATGTAAATAAGATCCAAGTGATCCATAAATTCTTTAACTGCTAAAAAGAATGAAACTCAACATTTGGAGGGAAAAGATAACACAATCCAGAGCCCCTACAGCATATTATTCATAATATCCAGCATACAAGCAAAAATTACTACATATGTGAAAAAAAACAGGAAATCAGGAGATAAACCAATTAATGGAAGCAGGCTCAGAAATTCACACATTGAAGTTAGAGAAACATGTTAAAATAATTATAATTAACAAAAAGGAAATAGAAGAAAATCTGGACAAAGTAGAGGAAAAGTGTAACATTTCAAGAGACTATTAAAAGCTATAAAAAAGAATTAAAAGAACTAGAACACATTGGATAGTTTTAACTACACAGTGTTCATAGAAATGACATTAACTAGTGACCTCAAAGACAGATCAAGAAAAAATAAACAAAACTAAGAATAAGGACAAAAAAAGATTGGGAAAGAAATAGACATGTGGACCTAGACCAGAATAACTAACATGTGACTCAAGAGTTTCAGAAGGGGGCACAACTAAGGCACCTACCAGGCACCAGTGGGGGGACCACAGACACCTAATGGGACGGGAGGAACCCCCAGTGACCAGGTAGGACGTGGGGCATGGGAGGAGTGAAGGGAGCAGAGAAGTGGAGGGGGGATGGGGCTGGTGCCCCTGAGGGGCGGCTGGGGGAGGGGAAGGGGTCCCACACCTGAAGGGGGAAATTGGGGAACCATTGGGAGGGTAGAGGATCAAAAGGGAGTGTGGCCAAGTCTCCCCTGCCCACTTGGGCCCCCAGGAACCTGCTGAGATGCCAGGCCTGATCCTCTGCCCACCAAGACCTGCTCCAGCCACGTGCATCCTGAGGGAGTGGGAGGGAGGGAAGGGGGAGCAAAAGTAAAGGCCGGACCTCTGGGACTGACACCCCTGAGGGGTGGCTGGGGGCGGGGAGGAGTTCCTACACCCAGTGGGATGCACCCACAGTTTGGGGTCCAGCGGTGATGGGGGAGACCCTGGGGGAGACGGTGGGGGAGTGGTGCGAAGGGAACGCGGCCAGTGCTTTCCCTGTCCACTTAAGCACTGGGGAGGCTGTTGGGCTCCTGGGCCTAATCCTCTGCCCTCGGAGTCTCCCTCCTGCTGTGCAGAACCCAAGCCCCACCCCTACACCCCCACCCAGAGCCCTATCTCTACACTCGGAGACCCCCTTCAATGTGCTGGGCCTAAATCCCAACCACACACCCTCACTCAGGGCCCTACCTCCAAACTCAGGAACTTCACACTCCAGAGGCCCTCCTTTCTACATGCTGCATCTCCCCTTCCGTGCAGGTCCTAAGTAGAGGCCCCACCCCACACTTGAACATCACCCTGCCTAGGCCCCGCCTCAAGCTCAAACGTCACCCTTCCACCCACCTAGGCCCCTTCCCACCCTAAACCCTGCCCCACCTAAGTCCCACACCTGCCTAAACTCTGCCACCATAGACAAGGCTTTTTTTTCTTTCTTTCTTCCTCTTTTAGATTGGGGTTCTGTTTTACCTTGTTGATTCATTGTTGTTGATTCTTTTATATGGTTATTTTTCCTAATAAATCTTTATTTTTCTAATTTTATTTTATTCTTAATACTTTGTTATTGTTCTCTCCTTTTGGCTTGTTACCCCCCCCTCCTTTTATTTTTTTCCTTTTTTCTTTTTTCTGTTGTGGTTTTATTTGACCTTGTTGCAGTTGTTTCAATTATAGTTTTATTTTACCTAATTTTTTTTATCTTTCTAATTTTATTTTGTTTTTTATTCTTTGATATTGTACTGCTCCTTTTTTTCTTTCTTTCTTTTTTACCGTGCCACAAACCTTGTGGGATATTGGTTCCCAGGCTGGAGGTTGGGCCCGAGCTCCTGTGGTGGGAGCTCCAAATCCAAACCACCTGACTAACAGAGAACCTCAGACCCCAGGGAATATTAATTGAAGTGAGGCCTCTTGGAGGTCCTCACCTGGCTGTATGCAACTGCATTCAAACTCCAGTGCTGGACATCTCAGCCCAAACAATCACTAAGATAAGAATATAGCACCACCCATCAAAATAAATAAATAAATAAATAAATGGCAAAAAATATGTTACAGATGAAGGAGCAACATAAAAACCTACAAGACCAAATAAATGAAGACAAAATAGGCAACCTACCTGAAAAAGAATTCAGAGTAATGACAGTAAAGATGATCCAAAATCTCAGAAACAGAACGGAGAAAATACAAGCAACATTTAACAAGTATCTAGAAGAACTAAAGAGCAAACAAACAGATGAACAACACAATTACTGAAATTAAAAATACTCTAGAAGGAATCAATAGCAGAATAACTGAGGCAGAAGAATGGATAAGTGAGTTGGAAGATAAAATGGTGGAAATAACTACTGCAGAGCAGAATGAAGAAAACAGAATGAAAAGAATTGAGGACAGTCTTAGAGACCTCTGGGACAACATTAAATGCACCAATATTTGAATTATAGGGGTCCCAGAAGAAGAAGAGAAAAAGAAAGGGTGTGAGAAAATATTTGAATAGATTATAGTCAAAAACTTCCCTAACACGGGAAAGGATATAGTCGATCAAGTCCAGGAAGCACAGAGAGTACCATTCAGGAAAAACCCAAAGAGAAACAGGCCAAGACACATATTAATCAAACTATCAAAAATTAAATACAAAGAAAAAATATTAAAAGCAGCAAGGAAAAGCAACAAATAACATACAAGGAATCCCCTTAAGGTTAGCAGCTGATCTTTCAGTAGAAACTCTGCAAGCCAGAGGGGAGTAGCAAGATATATTTAAAGTGATGAAAGGGAAAAATCTACAACCAAGACTACTCTACCCAGCAAGGATCTCATACAGATTCGATGGAGAAATTAAAACCTTTACAGACAAGCAAAAGTTAAGAGAATTCAGCACCACCAAACCAGTTTTACAACAAATGCTAAAGGAACTTCTCTGGGCAGGAAACACAAGAGAAGGAAAAGACCTACAAAAACAAACCCCAAACAATTAAGAAAATGGTAATAGGAGCATAAAAATTCATAATTACCTTAAATGTAAATGGATTAAATGCTCCAACCAAAAGACATGTAGACTGGCTGAATGGATACAAAAACAAGACCCATATATATGCTATCTACAAGAGACCCACTTCAGACTTAGGGACACATACAGACTGAAAGTGAGGGGATGGAAAAAGATATTCCATGCAAATGGAAACCAAAAGAAAGCTGGAGTAGCAATTCTCATATCAGACAAAATAGACTTCAAAACAAAGAGTATTACAAGAGACAGAGAAGGACACTACATAACAATCAAGGGATCAATCCAAGAAGAAGATATAACAATTGTAAATATTTATGCACCCCACATAGGAGCACCTCAATACATAAGGCAAATGCTGACAGCCACAAAAGGGGAAATCAACAATAACACAATAATACTAAGGGACTTTAACACCCAACTTTCACCAATGGACAGATCACCCAAAATGAAAATAAATAGGGAAACACAAGCTTTAAATGATACATTAAACAAGATGGATTTGAATGATATTTATAGGACATTTCATCCAAAAACAACAGAATACACTTTCTGCTCAAGTGCTCATGTAACATTCTCCGGGATAGACCACACCTGGGTCAGAAATCAAGCTTTGGTAAATTTAAGAAAATTGAAATCATATCAAATATCTTTTCTGACCACAATGCTACGAGACTAGATATCAATTACAGGAAAAGAACTGTAAAAAATACAAACACGTGGCAGCTAAACAATACGTTACTAAATAACCAAGATCATGGAAGAAATCAAAGAGGAAATAAAAAAATACCTGAAAAAAAATGACAATGAAAACATGACGACTCAAAACCTATGGGATGCAGCAAAAGCAGTTTTAAGACAGAAGTTTATAGCATTATAATCCTACCTCAAGAAAAAAGAAAAATCTCAAACAACCTAACCTTACACCTAAAGCAATTATAAAAAGAACAAACAAACCCCAAAGATAGCAGAAGGAAAGAAATCATAAAGTTCTGATCAGAAATAAATGAAAAAGAAATGAAGGAAACAACATCAAAGATCAATAAAACTAAAAGCTGCTCCTTTGAGAAGATAAACAAAATTGATAAACCACTAGCCAGACTCATCAAGAAAAAAAGGGAGAAGACTCAAATCAACAGAACTAAAAATGAAAAAGGAGTAACAATTGACACTGCAGAAATACAAAAGATCATGAGAGATTACTACAAGCAACTATATGCCAATAAAATGGACATCCTAGAAGAAATGGACAAATTCTTAGAAAAGGACAAGCTTCCAAGACTGAACCAGGAAGAAATAGAAAATATAAACAAACCAATCACAGGCACTGAAATTGAACCTGTGATTAAAAATCTTCCAAAAAACAAAAGCCCAGGACCAGATGGCTTCACAGGCAAAGTCGATCAAGCATTTGGAGAAGGGCTAACTTCTCATACTCTTCCAAAATATAGCAGAGGGAGGAACACTCCCAAAGTCATTCTGCGAGGCCACAATCTAAAACCAAACAAAGATGTCACAAAAAAAGAAAACTATAGGCCAATATCTCTGATGAACATAGATGCAAAAATCCTCAAGAAAATACTAGCAAACAGAATCCAACAGCACATTAACAGGATCATACACCATGATCAAGTGGGGTTTATCCCAGGAATGCAAGGATTCTTCAATATATGCAAAGGAATCAATGTGATACACCATATTAACAAATTGAAGGAGAAAAACCATATGATCATCTCAATAGATGTAGAAAAAGCTTTTGACAAAATTCAACACCCATTTATGATAAAAACTTTCCAGAAAGCAGGCAGAGAGGGAACCTACCTCAGCATAATAAAGGCCATATATGACAAACCCACAGCCAACATCATCCTTAAAGGTGAAAAACTGAAACCATTTCCTCTAAGATCAGGAACAAGAAAAGGTTACCCACTCTCACCACTATCATTCAACATAGTTTTGGAAGTTTTGGCCATAGCAATCAGACAAGTAAAAGAAATCAAAGGAATCCAAATCAGAAAAGAAGAAGTAAAGCTGTCACTGTTTGCAGATGACAAGATACTATACATAGAGAACCCTAATGATGCTACCAGAAAACTACTAGAGCTAATCAGTGAATTTGGTAGACTAGCAGGATATAAAATTAATGCACAGAAATCTCTTGCATTCCTATACACTAATGATGAAAAATCTGAAAGAGAAATTAAGGAAACACTCACATTTGCCATTGCAACAAAAGAATAAAATACCTAGGAATAAACCTACCTATGGAGAAAAAAGACCTGTATGCAGAAAACTATAGGACACCAATGAAAGAAATTAAAGATGATACGAACAGATGGGGAGATATACCATGTTCTTGGATTGGAAAAATCAACATTGTACAAATGACTATACTACCTAAAGCAATCTACAGATTCAATACAATCCCTATCAAACTACCAATGGCATTTTTCACAGAACTAGAACAAAAAATTGCACAATTTGTATGGAAACCCCAAAGACCCCAAACAGCCAAAACAATCTTGCGAAGTAAAAATGGAGCTGGACGAATCAGGCTCCCTGGCTTCAGACTATACTACAATACTACAGTAATCAGGACAGTATGGTACTGGCACAAAACCAGAAATATAGATCAATGGAACAGGATAGAAAGTCCAGAGATAAACCCATGCACATACGGTCACCTTATTTTTTGATAAAGGAGGCAAAAAGTATACAATGGAGAAAAGACACCCTCTTCAATAAGTGGTGCTGGGAAAACTGGACAGCTATACGTAAAAGAATGAAATCAGAACACTTCCTAACACCATACACAGAAATAAACTCAAAATGGATTAAAGACCTAAATGTAAGGCCAGACAGTATGAAACTCTTAGAGGAAAACATAGGCAGAACTCTCTATGACATAAATCACAGCAAGATCCTTTTTGACCCACCTCCTAGAGAAATGGAAATAAATGGAAATAAAAACAAAAATAAACAAATGGGACCTAGTGAAACTTAAAAGCTTTTGCACAGCAAAGGAAACCATAAACAAGACCAAAAGACAACCCTCAGAATGGGAGAAAGTATTCGCAAATGAAGCAACTGACAAAGGATTAATCTCCGAAATTTACAAGTAGCTCATGTAGCTCAATATTAAAAAAACAAACAACCCAATCCAAAAATGGGCAGAAGACCTAAACAGACATTTCTCCTAAGAAGCTATACAGACTGCCAACAAACACGTGAAAAGTTGCTCAACATCACTAATCATGAGAGAAATGCAAATCAAAACTACAATGAGGTATCACCTCACACCTTTCAGAATGGCCATCATCAAATAATCTACAAACAATAAATGCTGGAGAGGGTGTGGAGAAAAGGGAACCCTCTTGCACTGTTGGTGGGAATATAAATTGATACAGCCACTATGAAGAACAGTATGGAGGTTCCTTAAAAACTAAAAATAGAACTACCATACGATCCAGCAATCCCACTACTGGGCATATACCCTGAGAAAACCATAATTCAAAAAGAGTCATGTACCACAGTGTTCACTGCAGCACTATTTACAATTGCCAGGACATGGAAGCAACCTAAGTGTCCGTCAATAGATGAATGGATAAGGAAGATGTGGCACATATATACAATGGAATATTACTCAGCCATAAAAAGAAACGAAATTGAGTTATTTGTAGTGAGGTGGATGGATTTAGAGGCTGTCTTACAGAGTAAAGTAAGTCAGAAAGAGAAAAACAAATACTATATGTTAACACATATATATGGAATCTAAAAACAAAATTGTTCTGATGAACCTAGGGCCACGACAGGAATAAAGCCGCAGACATAGAGAATGGACTTGAGGATGCAGGGAGTTGGAAGGGTAAACTGGGACAAAGTGAGAGAGTAACATTGACATATATACACTACGAAATGTAAAATAGATAGCTAGTGGGTAGCAGCTGCATAGCACAGGGAGATCAGCTCGGAGCTTTGTGACCACCTAGAGGGGTGGGATTAGGGGTGTTGGAGGGAGACACAAGAGGGAGGGGATATGGGGATATACATATGCATATAGCTGATTCATTTTGTTATACAGAAACTAACACAACATTATAAAGCAATTATACTCCAATAAAGATGTTAAAAAACAAGTTTCACAAGGGAAGGATAAATAAAATGGGACGACATTGACATGTGAAGAAATAATGGCTGAGAATTTTCAAGTCTAATAAAACCTATTGGTGGTCAAATAAAAGAAGCTCAATGAATACCAATCTGGACAAGTAAAAAAGAAAGCACACCTAGACTTATAATAGTCAAACAACTAAAAACAAAAGATAAAGAGAAAAATCTTAAAAACAAATAAACAAGGAGAAATTACCTTAAGGAAACAACAATTAAAATGATGGCTAACTTCTCAACAGTAACAATGGATACCAGACACTGGAAGACAATAAAAAGACAACTTACAAAGATGGAAAATAACTGCAAACTTAGAATTCAATATTGAGCAAAAATATCTATCAAAATTGAAGATAAAATATAGATGTTCCCAAACAAAGCCTGAAAGAATTTGTCACAGCTGATCCACAGTACAAGAAAGTTCTTTTGGATGAAGGGAAATTATCCCAGATGGAAGCACAAAGATGCAAGAAGTAATAAACAAACAGTACAAAAGGGAAATTTGAAAGACTCGGTACTGCCTAAAGCAGCAATGTAACAATATTTTAGATGTTTATGAAATACACAGAAATAGGAGAGGGATTCGTTAAGTGTCTCTCAAAATTATTACATATTAGAGAAGTGCAAAATAAACTCTAAGAAACCCTTACACACCATCAGACTGACTAAAATTCAAAAGGCTGACAATATCAATGTTGATGAGGAATTGGTATATAAAGCAACAGAACTCTTCTACCTTACTGACAGCAGTGTAAATTAGTATGTATTTACATATGTATTTGGCAGTATGTATCTATTAAAGCTAAACTAAAACCTATCCTGTGATTCAGTGATTTTACTCAGATATGAAGTATGTAAAAATTCATTAAGCTTACACTGAAGACTTGTGTACATTACAGTACATAAGTCATATCTTTTTTTTTTTTTTTGCGGTACGCGGGCCTCTCACCGCTGTGGCCTCTCCCGCTGCGGAGCACAGGCTCCGGACGCGCAGGCTCAGCGGCCACGGCTCATGGGCCCAGTCGCTCCGCGGCATGTGGGATCCTCCCGGACCGGGGCACGAACCCGCGTCCCCTGCATCGGTAGGCGGACTCTCAACCACAGCGCCACCAGGGAAGCCCCATAAGTCATATCTTAATTAAGAAAACTTAGATCACATATATGAAAAATAATGATAAGAAAGCAATAAAATTATAATAGCCCAGTAGAAAATTAGGCAAAGAATAGGAAGGTAGAGAAAAACAAATGGCTTATAAACATGAAAATATGCTCAACTTCATTCATCAAGTTAAAATTAAAATAGCAAAAAGATACTTTAGACAATTTCAGTTGGTTTCTTACACTTGTAAGTTTCTTACACTTTCTTACACAAGAGTCCTGACAAGTAGATTTGTAAAAGTATGCCAAGACATAATTATGTACGAGAATGCTCACTTCAGTATTGTCCATAAAAATAAAAGATTAGAAACAACCTAAATGTTCACCAAGTTTGAATCATTTACATAAATCATTGTACTTTGATATAGTGGAATAACTATGTAACCATTAAAATAATAAAGTAGGTATATTTGAGTTTCTATGGAAATATCACTAAGATATATTAAGGGAAAAGGGTAATTTTATAACATCAAGCAGAATATGATCCCAACTATATAAAAACTTAAAATGTATGTGGTATAATAATAACAGGTTATTTTTAGGGAACAGGAACTAAAGATTGAGAATGGAGGGAGACAACAATTTTTATTTTATATTTCCATGTACTATTTGAAATTTTTTATGTTCATTTCACTTACATTTTAAAACTAAGCAAGGAGAACATATCTGAATCCTAGCCCAAATACTAGCCCCCAAACTCAAATTGCTAGAAAATTAAGTGATGAAACAAATGTTCACAAATGACTGTAAATCAAGATTTCTAAAGGAAGTAAAGAATCAAACTACAGAGCTCTTGATGTTTAAAATGAGTAATTTTTCATTGCAAGTGGCTGTAATGCCAGCAAGTATTTGGTGTGGGTGACATATTGAGAATACAGAGAGAATAACAGTAAAGAGAGACAGCTGGATCTAAAATGTTTACAAATCCCTTCCAAAGGCAAGGCATGTTTGTAACAATTTTAAAAACACAAATGCTAACAATGGGTAAAAATAATATAGTAACTATTCACATAAAATACAAGGATTACTTCATATTTTCCAAATCTTTGCTGAAAGTAGTAATCATACAAACATAAAATAATCCTAAAGTAACTTAAACTCATAAAAATTTTACTTGGACTTTCCATTTCTCATATTTGATCTCATATCAATTCCAACATTGCTTATGATTTATAATGATAAAAATTTCATAGTCATAATTTACACATCTTTCTTTATGACTTTAGGGACAGAAAGGAGAATTAGGCTAATTAAACTTTATAAAACAATTAGTGATGCATGTCTCAGCACTTCTGTTTATAACGTTTATTAACATACCAATTGTGACTAAAGAGAAAGTGTTATCTGCATGCTAAATACTCAATGACAAGTTTAAAAAGTACAATATCTACAATATAAGTATTTCACTACAAAATTAAATATCTTCCAATTTTATTCTCAGTTCAGACTTTTTGAGTGGACATGTTATTTAAAATATCCTGTCAAAGATCCTTACAAAATTGAAGTTGATGCCATACATTTTACGTATAATTAATTTTGAAAAATAGACAGCAACTTTCCACAATAAATATTGATTGATAAGCTTTGTATAAAAATATTTCATTCAATATAAAAACCCATGAAAACAATTTCTTAATGTTCATACAAATGCAAGTAACAATATTTCAGTTCTAAAGCAGTCTGTTGTATTCTAAGCTGCTCTCCCAACATCATGATGAGGTACAGGAACACTTTCCAGCTTTAAACAATTGTTCAAGAAGGAGTAAAACTACTCACTTACCCAGTTTCTTTTTATAAACAGTTCTTCACATTTTTGGTAACTATGTTTAAATTTTTTTCTCAAATGTGGCTTCTTTTAATCATAATAGAGTGGACAATTTTAATTTTGTGTTTTAAAATTTGAGAATGTGTTTTCTCAATAGTAAACACTTTAGAAGAGTCTGTAACTATCAAGATGACCCTTGGAAGATGAAAAGTAGAACACATTTCTTTTAAAAACTACAGGAAATAATTTAGAGAGAGGTTTTTTTTCAGGCAAGTCTACGTGACATATGGTTGCAGTATGTCTTGATTCATTTAGCACGTCGTCCAAGCCCACGGGAGACCCGTGGGCACAACTCTTACAGCCTAATCTTTATATTGTGCCAACGAAAGTAGCTTTGGAATCTGGTATCAATTTGTGGAGGAAGTTTATCTTCTGTCAACTTATGAGTAGTTAAAATGGATATTCCTAAGAGAATATGACCATATGTTTGATATATGGAAAGAGGGAGTTGGTTTCATTGGAAATGGATGAGAGGAGGTAGAAGAATGTCATGCTTAGGGTCATAAAACCTTATTATAGGTCCAGGATCACCCACTGGTTTGGGACTTTCATCCAGGTCTTTTTACTACTCGAGACTAGGTTTAAAAATAAAAGACTATCTGTTCCTATTCCTCTTGTCACTATGTAGCTCATCTCTAAATGGGAACACAGGGCTCCAATAGGATGCCCCTATTCATACTGATGTGTATCTCGTCTTCTTTCTTCTTCTTTGTTCTTGGGGGCTTTAACCTAGGACATCTATAATCTCATTAACCCTGACAAATGATTTATCTTCAAACAATCTGTTTAAACTTGAAGCCATAGCTCAAATTATTAATTTCTGAGTTGATTTTCATGAAGCTCAGATTTAGAGAGACTGATTCACAGCTTGTGTTGCAATTTTAGGCCTTTAAATGAAATACTCAAAATTCCAGATTTATCCTAAGTTTAAAAGTCCAAACCTATATTTCAGCTCCTCTCTCCCTTAAAATTTTTTTTTTACAGAATCTCTGCAAAGAAATGGAGAATATCTAACCAAACTGAAGTACAAAATATTCTAAATTTTCATCTAAATGGTAATTTTCATAAAGACCCAATAATATACAGTAATACATACAGTGAAATGAACTTTTTAAAGTGAAAATCAGAGCCCTAGCACACTGACAGTAAATATGATCTAAATTTATATATACCAATAGGCCAGACTGCACCACTTCAACCTGCTCTATGAAAAGAAAGTCCCTTGGAATTTCAGTTTCTGAAATGTTTTTGTTTGTTTTGGTAACTGAAGCTGCACCAGAATGGTATCAGTGATCTCAGGTTTAAGGTGCTGTCACAAAATTCCTTTAACTCAGACCTGCAGCACTACGGTGGTCCTGGGATGTCTGAATTCACTACAGAGTACACAGAGCATGGCAAAACCTTGGGCTGACTGGAACATTTATCAGTTTCTCTTCCCTGTTGTTCTGGGTCCCACACCACAGGAGAATGGGAGGATGTCATATCTCAGAGGACTTGCTGAGTGTTTAATCTCTAATTATATGCAGAATGGGGCAAAATGTAATTTTCTATCTATGTATATTCTGTGAGCAGTATTAAAAATAATGGTCAATTTTACTAAAATTTCAATACATGTAATAATTCTGTTTCTGAAACTATAAATCACTGAAAAATCATTGAAAAAAAATTTTTCTCTTTGTATAGAATTATTCAGTGAGTTGATATGGGTCCTCTACCTTTCTCTTGTAAGAGAGTCACTGGTTGAGTGTGTGAGATCCTGAGATACCTCAACAATACTTGTGTCATGAAACAGCTTTATTGATTTCTAGTTGGCAAATGATCATGAAAGGTGTGAAAAAATATCTATCAGTTGGGGTCTGAACAGCTCATTTCATATGGTCACAACTGGAATAGAGAAAGGGGGAGGATTTTGTTTATGGTAATAGTAAATCAGTGGAATCCTCTCTCAGTCTAAGTATGAAACTAGTGATGTTTAACAACTCATAGGAATATTTTTGAGGACTGAAGTATTTATTTTGACGATACCGATAATCTTGAAATTCTTATTGCCATTGAGCAACTATCTCTGCAGGTTTCTTAATTTAGTTTGTTGTTCAATATGCTGTCTGGGTTTTCTTGCCGTACCAAGAACTGAAATAAACAATAAAGTCTCTAAAGGCAAAGACAACATCTGTGTAATTCTCACTTAATTTTCATCCAGTGTTATATTTCTACTTAATAAATTTTATTTGATTACAAGTCAGTTTTTTTTAATGGATGATAATGTAAGGTATGGGTTAAAAACATAATCACTAGCATTCAAAAGATCCGGGTTTATATATGGATTCCACTAACTCTGTGACCTTGGGCAAATTACTTAATCTTCTAATCTTTAAAAGGAATGTAATAGTAGTACATGTCTCATACAATTATTTCAATAATTAATTGAGCTAAAGTATGGAAAATATTAGCACAGTGGTTGATTTATATACAGGAAGAATGCTCAGTGAGGAAAAAAACAATGTACATGCAAGTGGGAATGGGGAAGATGATTCCAGAGTGATACACAGTAACATTTAGCAGTCTAACTGTAGCAGAAAGTGAGCATTTCAACATCTTTTATAGAGAAGAGGTGAAGCAGACATTATGTTTTCACAAGGGCTTGTGTTCTCATCAAAATACTTGTTGTGGGTATCACCATTCTAACAGGTAGTTTCAGTCTATGGTACAGATCTTAGATTTGATACATAAACATTTGTTTCTTGTATATCTTCACAAGTATATCCCCTAGACCAGGGCTAAATCATCTATCTGCAACATTCAGTTGAGTGCCTACCACAGAGTAAGTACTCAGGGAAAGTATGTTAAATCGAAACATCTTCAAATCACACAGTCTAGTAGCACAAAATACAAATACATTGCACACTTTTAAAATGCACAAGGATGCCTATTAGGTATAATTGTGTGTATGTGTAAATTAGTGCACAGAAAAGACAACTCAAGGTAAAATAACCACACCCTTGAAAATACAGTTACATTTCACAAGTGTTAGTGTGAAGTGTTCTTTCAGATGTGAGTGTAATTCAGATGACTAGCTGTTTCCACATGGGTTCAATGTTCAAAGAAAATAGTACTGTTGGGTTTACGGCTAGCTAGACACAAGCCACTGGAGACCTTCCCAAGGTGCTGATTAATCATTATAAGAGTCGGTCTACACTGCTAGGCTCTTGAAGGCTTTCTCACATTTTTTGTCTATATTACTGAGTGAGGACAAACAGATACCATTAGTTTTGAAACAATCATTTTCAAATTTGCCTCTGACAGTTTTCTTTTCTCTCCCCTAACCAACACTATAGTGGAATATATTACCCTTCATATGACTCATTACATCATAAATCTGAGATGTGTCTGGAATGAAATTAGACAGTTAGGTCACACATCTTGTTTTCCACTATTTTCTGAGTCCGAGTAGAACAAGTCTGAAATTGAGGTATGTAAGATACAAAAGTCTTCTGATCAGAAGTTCCTAAATTGAAGTTATTTTCTACAAGGTGTGAGCAACTGTCCTGGAGGATTCTGATGTCGGTGAATAAACAGTGGGATGGGAATGGGGACAACACTCTTGACTCATCAGTCAAAAGCACATCACTCTCTCTCTTTTTGATTGAAGTGACTCCTAAATAATAGACAGACCTTTCGTCATGATTTTCTTCAGGGAAATTTCCCTCAAGTTTCAAAAGTTCATCCAATCCTCCTGAGAATGGAAGGTGTGGTGAAATTATATTGGGATGCTGATCTGATAATATAAAAAATGCCTGGGTTTCTATCTCCCATGAGTTATTAGAGAAAGAATCCTTAGGTAGAGAATTGTTGCTAGAGAAGCATTTGCTGACTGCGCTATTTACAAGCCTTTGCTCTTCCTCAGTTTCACCTGATTTAGAGTTGCTGAGCAGGGTGGCATATTTAACAGAGGGTTGTCTCCTACTTTCCTCCTCACAGGTTATCTCTGTGCTCTCAACCTCAGAGAAGTGAGCACTGTTGCATTGGTCACTAATACAAATAGAACCCTTTTCAAGATCCCGAGTCATCAAAAGTAGAGAGACTGTAGTTGGTGGTACCATCTCATCTTTATTTTTCCATGATGTATCAACACTGATATCTTCTGAAATGGTTTCAGGCTCCAAAAGAAGAGGACCAAATGTCACTGATTCTGTATGCTTGATAAAAAGATGCTCAAATGTTTCTGGCTAAAAGAAAAGACATATTTTAATACTCAATTGTGTTCATTTTTTTTCTTTTTGCTTCACTGTGATATCATGGAAGAAATAGAAGTGTGAAAGGTTAATACTAAAGGATATAAGTCAAGCACAAATTAACTGGTTTTGGTCTGAAATAAACAGATCAAAAATCATAAGGGAGAGGCAGTATAAGATAGTGTTTAAAAGTGGGATGAGACAGACGTGAGTCATTCTGTTTCTATGACCACGGACAAGTACATCAACCTCTCTGCCTTTCAGTTTCCTCATCTGTAAAATTGTGTTCAATATTTACTTCATGGTGTTGTGCAAGGAATAAATTAGATAGTGTCTGAAAGTGCTTAGCTCTCAATAAAGATTGGTTACTGTAATTAGAAAGTGCTATCTTCAGAAGAATTCCTAATATTTTATAGCAAATTACACTTCCATGAACTAGAAAATTTAACCCAAGTTTAAAAAGTAAATTGATATAAAATTGAATGAGCAAAACAACTTGTCTAAAGATAGCTAAAATAAGTACTCCATGACATAAGATATGATATGAAGGTAAACTATATGTGGCCTTATCTGCCTTACATCATACGAAAAATCTGTTTATGACTATCAGAAAGTAAGAACTAAGAATATCTGTTTGTGAAAACAATGAAGGTGAAAGAGATGATAATAGCCTTTTAAATTACCATTCCTTATAAATAACTTCATATAAAAATACAAACTATAGGACATGTGGAATGAAGACAAAGATGCAAAACAAATGCACATCATATTTTTTATAAGAACAGTGGTTACATCACAACAAAAAATTCTGCCAAGCAGCTACAAGCAAGAATCTGTGCATAAAAAAAGCTCAACTCATACAATGTAAACACGTTGAAAAAATAAATGCAAAATAAAAAATACTGTCGACACATCACATTAAAAAATTAACACAACTAAATGAAGTGCTATAGAAAATGTGCTCAAGTTTTGTTACACATATAATTAAACTTTTGAATTTTACAATTTTTAAACTAATAGAATGAATTCAGATTTATTGCTTGAAATAATATAACCAACTATTCTTCATAATGGCAAATATATTCCATATAAAAACACAACTCATTTAACATAGTTTTGAACTCTTAAATGAAATATATTGGTGATTATAGCCATAAAGGAATAAATATATGAAACACCAAATATAATGGAATAGACTTATACAGATATTAAAATACTGCATAATAACAAATACTATATTAACACAACCTTTTCTCTTATTCTATGAACATAGTATGTGAAGAGAAAACTGTTCCTGTGCCTATTTTCTTTCTGACAGAAATCTATTAGATTTATAATTTCCTTCAAATATTTTCTTGCTTATTTTGTGTTTCTTAAGGTTATGACTACATATGTATAGAATTTCTTAAAATTTAAAGTAACCTAGAAATTAAGATCTCCAAATAAAGGAATGTCATGCTATCAACATGAAAACAAAAAATACAAATAGCACATAGCATGCAGTCAAACTCACAGCTGTTCTTCAAATGACGTGTTTGGCATATTTCATGCCCTCTAAAACTTCATAATTGGTAACTAATTATTATGTCAAATAATTTACATGTCTTCAAATGCATTTGATGAAATATTTCACTAATAATTAAGAAATCACATATCCATATATTATTAAAGTATATTTTATAAATGGGTCACAAACATTTATTAAAAGTATGCTTATTAAAAAATCATTTCAATCACCATATGCATCTAACTTTTCAAGATTTTAGAACAGTCTGGAAGCATATTGAATATGTATTCAGCTGGTAAGAATTAAAGAATATCCTTTCATATTTTCACACTTCAATTTTACATTACAATGATGTCTATTAAAAGTCAGTGAAGGGGGAAAGGACACATTCTTCCTGATTTTTGGGGTTTTTTTTTTAGATTCAAATCAAACTATGAATGAAATCTAAATGTAAGTAATATATATGTAGCCTAAATCTGAGTTATTTGGGTTCATCAAACAGAGGCTTTGGTTTATTCTGAATGTGAGCAATATACCACACAAGTTAAATTCATAGAAATAGCAGGTGGTCTTTTTTTCAGGTAGAAAAGTCCTATGTTTGCCTTGGACTAGTTCTAAAAACTCCAGAGAGTCTCCTTTTTTGCATCACTGCCCACTTACCTGACTGCCAGAAGCTTTGGGTGGTTCAGTGCAAATAAATTAAATTTAGTAAAGAATTTCATGAGGAGGTTGAATTGGAGGCTGATGTGTTTTCTGATCTGGTCAGTCTGACCTGGATATGTCAGGTCATCCTGGTACAAACTGTAACTTCTACTGGCCTTTGACCAGAACAAACTGTCTTTCTTTGAACTGAAATGGAAGTTAGCACTCAAGCCATTTTTAAGGCTATTGAAAATGAAAATTCCCATATTGATCAAAGTTAGATATACATAAAAGCTATCAATATAAGACATTCAAAAGAATACCCAAATGGGTCAGTTTATAGGCTGAAGCGTCTAAAAGAATATAAAATGGAAAATTTTGGACATAAAATATGAACTAAATATTTTGACTGCATTCTATATTTAGAGCCATTGTATTTGCAAAGCTATGTGTCAGAAGTTGCAGTTTTCACCTAGTCACAGCATAGTCTACTATATATTTGATGATGTCTAATAAATCTGTGGTAAGAGCAACAGTCATAATTCTTTAATGTTTTATGACCAAATGACAAATCAAAAGCTAGATATCATAAATATTACTTGTTAAACTTTAGATGACTTGAAAAGTAATCATACATCCAAACTGAATTAGACTCAGACGTATACCTTGACCCCAAATTTACCCATCTATTTTAAGTTCTAAATCAACATAATCCACCATATTTTAGTTCTCAATAGTTCCACCAAAATTTTTTAGATTGTCTCCCCTTCTTCAAAATGTAAAAATCTTCTAATACTCTATAGAATGTTGGGAAGTTGGTAGATTGGGTTCATCTGTAGTGATCATGATTAGACTTCAAAGAATGTCCATTCTCTGTTCAGATAAAATAAAACAAAATAAGAAAGAAAAATAAAAAAATCACTCAGAAAGCAAAAGATAAAAGATTTCAAAAAGATGTTCTGTCAAGCATGAGTTCTGGATTATAAATTCTTGTGTTATACTACAGTAATGCATGTTTTTAGGAAAAGATAAAATTCTGAATTAAGGTGGCCTCTTGCGTTTTCTTAATGCATGCCCTAATATCACACTCTAAGGACAGCCTTAATGATCCCAGAAAAGGAAAAACTATAGAGGAATAACAGAATAAGTAGAATGAGGAAAAACAAAGAGCTGGAAAAATAAAAAGGAAGTAGAGGAACAGCACTATTAAAGAGTTTGGAAGAAGAAAGAGTAAAAGAGTGTATCTCTGAAAACAAATATTTAAACATTAAAAGAAAGAAGAGTTGAAATAGTGAAGAAGAATAGAATGACAGAATCATTATCATGATTTTTTAAATCTAGAGAAATGTTCTAAGAAATCATCTGGTCCACATTTCTCCCTTTTTATAGACAAAGCAATCAAGGCTTAAAGTTGCACAGCTAATTATAGCAGAGTGAGGTCCCTGACTTTTTTTCTACTCCAACAAGCTTTCTATAATACAATGGAAGATGAAAAGATATTCCAAACACAAGTAGGGAGGAGAACATGTTGTTTTGCTTTTTCTATTTGTTGTCATAGATTTGAGCTGATTAAATTCATCCTCTCTTCTGGTTCCTTATAACCCAAGGGCATATATATAGATATTAAGAAGAACAAGAAAATAGAGAAAACTGAAGTCATATTTTAGGGAAGTGAAATATATACTTCTAAGCCCAGTCATGTGCCCTTCTAGAAAGAACTTCTTACTCAAAGCTGCACCAGCTCTTCTACACTTCTGTAAAGCCATTCTAGCAATTTCAGGGATGCTCTGCCTCAGATCCATGAGAATGGTGTTCTGGGAGCTTGTGGATTGCTGAGCTTCTTATTTGGAGAGCTAGAACAGGCTGAGGAATCTAGGATGGTCTTTGAACCACAAGAAAAAAATCCATTTGTTTTTAGATTTAACACTCTAAAGTAGGGTGTTAAGTGGAGTACACTCTTATGGAAATAGTCATAAATGTAGACAACAAAGGAGCAGGGATAGACTCCCCCCACCTCAAATATAGATGGCTTGGATTTAGAGGAAGAAAGTAATATTTTAGGCAAAAATGCTAAAGAAAAAGGTAAAACAAAAACAAATTGGCTACAGTCTTTTAAACACTGTGAAATATGAATTAGAAGAAAAGCAAGGTTATTGACTCACTGCAATACATTTTCCTACCACAAGAATTCAACCTTTGTTTAAAATTTTTATTTTTATCCTCTTTAAAAACTTTTTAAGAGATTCTGATTTTTTCATTTATTTTATTGAAGTATAATTGATTTACAATGTTCTTAAAGATTCTGATTTCTAAAGTATCATGAGAAATGGTGTAGAGAAGTATTCTGGCTCAAGCTGGCAGTTTGAGCATATATATTTCTCTCTTATCTCTGTAGAGACTCTGTTAGGATGAAAGTACATGAATAAATCAAATGTATACCCACAACAAAGAAGATAGTCTGAGAAGGTTAAGAGGTTATGAGATTTTGAATTTCTAAAAGATGGAAAACCGAAGGAGATGAACAAAGGAAGCTGCAGAGCAGAATATCTCCAGAGTGGGCTATAGCTGAAAAAAAACAGTTTGCCCTGTTGAATACAGTGGAGATGGGAGGGAGGGCAGTGGGGGGGGGGGGGTGAAAAAATGGAAGGTAAAAACACAGGAAGAAATGAGACCTTTGGCTGAAAACTGGAAACTCTGCATATGAATGGGGCTCTTCTAACTCTGCTGCACATGGAAGAGCCTTCATACTCTCCACACCCAAATTGAGATTTTATTCTCAAAAGTAATTAAGAAATTATCTGGGGAGGAGACCTTCAAGATAGCAGAAGAGTAAGATGTGATCACCTTCCTCCCCACAAATACATCAGAAATACATCTACATGTGGAACAACTCCTACAGAACACCTATTGAACGCTGGCAGAAGACCTCAGACTTCCCAAAAGGCAAGAAACTCCCCACGTACCGGGATAGGGCAAAACAAAAAAGAAAAAAGCAGACAAAAGGATAGGGATGAGACCTGCACCAGTGGAAGGGAGCTGTGAAGGGGGAAAGTTTTCCACACACTAGAAGCCCCTTCACTGGCGGAGACGGGGGCGGGGGGAAGCTTCAGAGCCATGGAGGAGAGCGCAGCAACAGGGATGCGGAGGGCAAAGCGGAGAGATTCCCGCACAGAGGATCGGTGCCGACCAGCACTCACCAGCCCGAGAGGCTTGTCTGCTCACCCGCCGGGGCGGATGGGGGCTGGAAGGTTAGGCTCTGGCTTCGGAGGTCGGATCCCAGGGAAAGGACTGGGGTTGGCGGCGTGAACACAGCCTGAAGGGGGCTAGTGCGCCACAGCTAGCTGGGAGGAAGCACAGGAAAAAGTCTGGACCTGCCGAAGAGGCAAGAGACAATAGTTTCAGGGTGCACGAGGAGAGGGGATTCAGAGGACCGCCTAAACGAGCTCCAGAGACGGGCTCGAGCTGCGGCTATCAGCGCAGACCCCAGAGACGGGCATGAGATGATAAGGCTGCTGCTGCAGCCACCAAGAAGCCTGTGTGCAAGCACAGGTCACTATCCACACCTCCCCTCCGGGGAGCCTGTGCAGCCCGCTACTGCCAGGGTCCCGTGATCCAGTCACAACTTCCCCGGCAGAACACACGGCACGCCTCAGGCTAGGGCAATGTTATGTTAGTCTCTGCGGCCGCAGGCTTGCCCCGCATTCCGTACCTCTCCCTCCCCCAATCCTGAGTGAGCCAGAGCCCTCGAATCAGCTGCTCCTTCAACCCCGTCCTGTCTGAGCGAAGAACACACGCCCTCAGGCGACCTACATGCAGAGGCGAGGCCAAATCTAAAGCTGAGCCCATGGGAGCTGTGCGAACAAAAACAGAAAGGGAAATCTCTCCCCAACCTCAGGAGTAGTGGATTAAATCTCCACAATCAACTTGATGTACCCTGCATCTGTGGAATACCTGAATAGACAATGAATCATCCCAAATTGAGGCAGTGGACTTTGGGAGCAACTGTAGATTTGGGGTTTGCTTTCTGCATCTAATCTGTTTCTGGTTTTATATTTAACTTGGTGTAGTATTTCGAATTTATTATCATTGGTAGATTTCTTTATTGATTTGGTTGCTCTCTCCCTCCTTTTTTTTTAATATAGTTTATATATATTTTTTCCTTTTTCTCTGTTTGTGACTGTGTATGTGTATGCTTCTTTGTGTGATTTTGTCTGTATATCTTTGCTTTTACCATTTGTCCTAGTGTTCGGCCTGTTTTTGTTTTTGTTTTTTTTTTTAAGTATAGATTTTAGCACTTGTTATAATTGGTGGATTGGTTTTTTGGTTTGGTTGCTCTCTTCTCTTTTTTTTTTTTTCTCTTTTTTAAATTACTTTTTAATTTTTTTATTTTAATAATTATTTTTTATTTTAATAACTTTATTTTCTTTCTTTTTTTCTTCCTTTTCTTCTGAGCCATGAGGCTGACAGGGTCTTGGTGCTCTGGCCGGGGGACAGGCCTGTGCCTCTGAGGTGGGAGAGACGAGCTCAGGACATGGGTCCACCAGAGACCTCCTGGCTCCACGTAATATCAAATGGCGAAAGCTCTCCCAGAGATCTCTATCTAAACGTTAAGACCCAGCCCCACTCAACGACCAGCAAGCTACAGTGCTGGACACCATATGCCAAACAACTAGCAAGACAGGAACACAATCCCACCCATTATCAGAGAGGCTGCCTAAAATAATAATAAGGTCACAGACACCCCAAAACACACCACTAGACACGGAACTGCCCACCAGAAAGACAAGATACAGCCTCATCCACCAGAACACAGGCACTAGTCCCCTCCACCAGGAAGCCTACACAACCCACTGAACCAGCCTTAGCCACTGGGGGCAGACACCAAAAACAACGGGAACTACAAACCTGCAGCCTGTGAAAAGGAGATGCCAAACACAGTAAGTAAAGCAAAATGAGAAGACAGAGAAATACACAGCAGATGAAGGAGCAACGTAAAAACCCACCAGACCAAACAAATGTAGAGGAAATAGGTAGTCTACCTGAAAAATAATTCAGAGTAATGATAGTAAAGATGAACCAAAATCTTGGAAATAGAATAGAGAAAATACAAGAAACATTTAACAAGGACCTAGAAGAACTAAAGAGCAAACAAACAATGATGAACAACACAAAAAATGAAAATAAAATTCTCTAGAAGGAATCAATAGCAGAATAACTGAGGCACAAGAACGGATAAGTGACCTGGAAGATAAAATAGTGGAAATAGCTACTGCAGAGCAGAATAAAGAAAACAGAATGAAAAGAATTGAGGACAGTCTTAGAGACCTCTGGGACAACATTAAATGCACCAATATTCAAATTATAGGGGTGCCAGAAGAAGAAGAGAAAAAGAAAGGGACTGAGAAAATATTTGAAGAGATTATAGTTGAAAACTTCCCTAATATGGGAAAGGAAATAGTTAATCCAGTACAGGAAGCACAGCGAGTCCCATACAGGATAAATGCAAGGAGAAAAACACCAAGACACTTATTAATCAAACTTCAAAAATTAAATACAAAGAAAAATATTAAAAGCAGCAAGGGAAAAACAACAAATAACATACAAGGGAATCCCCATAAGGCTAACAACTGAAATTTCAGCAGAAACTCTGCAAGCCAGAAGGGAGTGGTAGGACATATTTAAAATGATGAAAGGGAAAAACCTACAACCAAGATTACTCTACCCAGCAAGGATCTTATTCAGATACAGCAGAGAAATTAAAACCTTTACAGACAAGCAAAAGCTAAGAGAATTCAGCACCACCAAACCAGCTTTACAACAAATGCTAAAGGAACTTCTCTGGGCAGGAAACACAAGAGAAGGAAAAGACCTACAGTAACAAACTCAAAACAATTTAGAAAATGGGAATAGGAACATACATATTGATAATTACCTTAAATGTAAATGGATTAAATGCTCCCACCAAAAGACACAGACTGGCTGAATAGATACAGAAACAGGACCCATATATATGCTGTCTAAAAGAGACCCACTGCAGGCCTAAGGACACATACAGACTGAAAGTGAGGGGATGGAAAAAGATATTCCATGCAAATGGAAATCAAAAGAAAGCTGGAGTAGCAATTCGCATATCAAAAACATAGACTTTAAAAGAAAGACTATTACAAGAGACAAAGAAGGACACCACATAACGATCAAGGGATCGATCCAAGAAGAAGATATAACAATTGTAAATATTTATGCACCCAACATAGGAGCACCTCAATACATAAGGCAAATACTAACAGCCATAAAAGGGGAAATCGACAGTAACACATTCATAGTAGGGGACTTTAACACCCCACTTTCACCCATGGACAGATCATCCAAAATGAAAATAAATAAGGAAACATGAGCTTTAAATGATACATTAAACAAGATGGACTTAATTGATATTTATAGGACATTCCATCCCAAAACAACAGAATACACTTTCTTCTCAAGTGCTCATGGAACATTCTCCAGGATAGATGATATTTGGGTCATAAATCAAGCCTTGGTAAATTTAAGAAAATTGAAATCATATCAAGTATCTTTTCCAACCACAATGCTATGAGACTAGATATCAATTACAGGAAAAAAATCCATACAAAATACAAAAACATGGAGGCTAAACAATACACTACTAAATAACCAAGAGATCACTGAAGAAATCAAAGAGAAAATCAAAAAATACCTAGAAACAGATGACAATGAAAACAGGATGACCCAAAACCTATGTGATGCAGCAAAAACAGTTCTAACAGGGAAGTTTGTAGCAATACAACCCTACCTCAAGAAACAACAAACATCTCAAATAAACAACCTAACCCTACACCTAAGAGAAAGAAGAACAAAACACCCCCAAAGTTAGCAGAAGGAAAGAAATCATCATAAAGATCAGATCTGAAATAAATGATAAAGAAATGAAGGAAACGACAGCAAAGATCAATGAAACTAAAAGCTGGTTCTTTGAGAAGATAAACAAAATTGATAAACCATTAGCCAGACGCATCGAGAAAAAAAGGGAGAAGACTCAAGTCAACAGAATTAGAAATGAAAAAGGAGAAATAACAACCAACACTGCAGAAACACAAAGGATTATGAGAGATCACTACAAGCAACTATATGCCAATAAAATGGACAACCTGGAAGAAATGGACAAATTCTTAGAAAAGCACAACCTTCCGAGACTGAATCAGGAAGAAATCGAAAACATAAACAGACCAATCACAAGCACTGAAATTGAGATTGTGATTAAAAATCTTCCAACAAACAAAAGCCCAGGACCAGATGGCTTCACAGGCGAATTCTATCAAACATTTAGAGAAGAGCCAACACTAATCCTTCTCAAATTCTTCCGAAATAGAGCAGAGGGAGGAACAATCCAAAACTCATTCGACAAGGCCACCATCACCCTGATACCAAAACCAGACAAAGATGTCACAAAGAAAGAAAACTACAGGCCAATATCACTGTTGAACATAGATGCAAAATCCTCAACAAAATACTAGTAAAGAGAATCCAACAGCACATTAAAAGGATCATACACCATGATCAAGTGGGGTTTATCCAAGGAATGCAAGGATTCTTCAATATATGCAAATCAATCAATGCGATAAACCATATTAACAAACTGAAGGAGAAAAACCATATGATCATCTCAATAGATGCAGAGAAAGCTTTCGACAAAATTCAACACCCATTTATAATAAAAACTCTCCAGAAAGTAGGCATGCAGGGAACTTACCTCAACATAATAAAGGCCATATATGACAAACCCACAGCCAACATTGTTCTCAATGGTGAAAAACTGAAACCATTTCCTCTAAGATTAGGAACAAGACAAGGCTGTCCACTGTCACCACTATTATTCAACATAGTTTTGGAAGTTTTAGCTACAGTAATCAGACAAGAAAAAGAAATAAAGGAATCCAAATCGGAAAAGAAGAAGTAAAACAGTCACTGTTTGCAGATAACATGATACTATACATAGAGAATCCTAAAGATGCTATCAGAAAACTACTAAAGCTAATCAGTGAATTTGGTAAAGTAGCAGGATACAAAATTAATGCACAGAAATCTCTTGCATTCCTATACACTAATTATGAAAAATCTTAAACAGAAATTAAGCAAACACTCACATTTACCATTGCTACAAAAAGAACAAAATACCTAGGAATAAACTTACCTAAGGAGACAAAAGACCAGTATGTAGAAAACTCTAAGACACTGATGAAAGAAATTAAAGATGATACAAACAGATGGAGAGATATACCATGTTCTTGGATTGGAAGAATCAACACTGTGAAAATGACTCTACTAACCAAAGCAATCTACAGATTCAATGCATTCCTTATCAAACTACCAATGGCATTTTTCAATGAACTAGAACAAAAAATTTCACAATTTGTTTGGAAACACAAAAGACCCCAAATAGCCAAAGCAATCTTGAGAAAGAAAAACGGAGCTGGAGGAATCAGGCTCCCTGACTTCAGACTGTACTACAAAGCTACAGTAATCAAGACAGTATGGTACTGACACAAAAACATAAAGATAGATCAATGGAACAGGATAGAAAGCCCATAGATAAACCCACGCACATATGGTCACCTTATCTTTGATAAAGGAGGCAGGAATGTACAGTGGAGAAAGGACAGCCTCTTCAATAAGTGGTGCTGGGAAAACTGGACAGCTACATGTAAAAGAATGAAATTAGAACACTCTCTAACACTGTACACAAAATCAACACAAAATGGATTAAAGACCTAAATGTAAGGCCAGACACTATCAAACTCTTAGAGGAAAACACAGGCAGAACGCTCTATGACATAAATCATAGCAAGATCCTTTTTGACCCACCTCCTAGTGTAATGGAAATAGAAACAAAAAAACCCAAATGGGACCTAATGAAACTTAAAAGCTTTCACACAGCAAAGCACACCATAAACAAGACCAAAAGACAACCCTCAGAATGGGAGAAAAGGAGCTACAGAGACGGGCACGAGCCGCGGCTAAAACCACGGACCCCAGAGACGGGTGGGAGACGCTAAGGCTGCTGCTGCCGCCACCAAGGGGCCTGTGTGCAAGCACAGGTCACTATCCACACCCCTCTTCAGGGGAGCCAGTGCAGCCCGCCACTGCCAGGTTCCCGGGATCCAAGGACAACTTCCCCGGGAGAACGCATGGCGGGACTCAGGCTGGTGCAACGTCATGCCGGCCTCTGCCACCACAGGCTCGCCCATCACTCCGTGCCCCTCCCTTCCCCCTGGCCTGAGTGAGCCAGAGCCCCGAATCAGTGGCTCCTTTAACCCCGTCCTGTCTGAACAAAAAACAGACGCCCTCCAGCGACCTACACACAGAGGCGGGGCCAAATCCAAAGCTGAGCCCCTGGGAGCTGTGAGAACAAAGAAGAGAAAGGGAAATATCTCCCAGCAGCCTCAGAAGCAGCGGATTAAAGCTCCACAATCAACTTGATGTACCCTGCATCTGTGGAATACATGAATAGACAACGAGTCATTCCAAATTGAGGAGGTGGGCTTCGAGAGCAAGATCTATGATATTTTCCCCTTTTCCTCTTATTATGAGTGTGTATGTGTATGCTTCTGTGTGAGATTTTGTCTGTATAGCTTTGCTTCCACCATTTGTCCTAGGGTTATATCCATCTGGTTTTTTTTGTTTGTTTTTTCTTAATTTATTTTTTCTTAATAATTAATTTTAATAACTTTAATTTTACTTTATCTTCTTTCTTTCTCTCTCTGTCTCTCTCTTTCCTTCCTTCCCTCCAGGAGGTGGACTTTGAGAGCAAGATTTATGATTTTTTTTCCCTTTTTCTCTTTTTGTGAGTGTGTATGTATATGCTTCTCTGTGAGATTTTGTCTGTATAGCTTTGATTCCACCATTTGTCCTAAGGTTCTATCTGTCCGTTTTTTTTTATTTTTATTTTTTTTACTAATTATTTTTTAATTTAATAACTTTATTATATTTTACTTTATTTTATTTTACTTTATCTTATTTCTCTCTTTTTTCCTTCCTTCCCTCCTTCCTTCCTTTCTCCCACCATCCTTCCCTCCCTCCTTTCTTTCTTTCCTTTTTTCTTTCTTCCTTTCTTTTTTCCCTCCTTCTTTCCTTCCCTCCTTCCTTCCCTCCTTTCTTTCTTTCTTCCTACTTCTACTAATTCTTTCTCTCTACTTTTTCTCCCTTTTATTCTGAGCTGTGTGGATGAAAGGCTCTTGGTGCTGCAGCCAGGAGTCAGTGCTGTGCCTCTGAGGCGGGAGAGCCAACTTCAGGACACTGGTGAAAAAGAGACCTCCCAGCTCCACATAATATCAAAAGGCGAAAATCTCCCAGAGATCTCTATCTCAACACCAGCACCCAGCTTCACTCAATGACCAGCAAGCTACAGTGCTGGACACCATATGCCAAACAACCAGCAAAACAGGAACACAACCCCACCCATTAGCAGAGAGGCTGCCTAAAATCATAAGTCCACAGACACCCCAAAACACACCACCAGACATGGACCTGCCCACCAGAGAGACAAGATCCAGACTCATCCACCAGAACACAGGCACTAGTCCCCTCCACCAGGAAGCCTACACAACCCACTGAACCAACCTTAGCCACTGGGGGCAGACACCAAAAACAACGGAAACTATGAACCTGCAGCCTGCAAAAAGGAGACCCTAAACACAGTAAGATAAGCAAAATGAGAAGACAGAAAAACACACAGCAGATGAAGGAGCAAGATAAAAACCCACCAGACCTAACACATGAAGAGGAAATAGGCAGTCTACCTGAAAAAGAATTCAGAATAATAATACTAAGATGATCCAAAATCTTGGAAATAGAATAGACAAAATGCAAGAAACATTTAACAAGGACCTAGAAGAACTAAAGAGCAAACAAACAATGATGAACAACAGAATAAATGAAATGAAAAATACTCTAGATGGGATCAATAGCAGAATAACTGAGGCACAAGAACGGATAAGTGACCTGGAAGATAAAATAGTGGAAATAACTACTGCAGAGCAGAATAAAGAAAAAAGAATGAAAAGAACTGAGGACAGTCTCAGAGACCTCTGGGACAACATTAAACGCACGACCATTCAAATTATAGGGGTTCCAGAAGAAGAAGAGAAAAAGAAAGGAACTGAGAAAATATTTGAAGAGATTATAGTTGAAAACTTCCCTAATCTGGGAAAGGAAATAGTTAATCAAGTCCAGGAAGCACAGAGAATCCCATACAGGATAAATCCAAGGAGAAATGCACCAAGACACATACTAATCAAACTGTCAAAAATTAAATACAAAGAAAGCATATTAAAAGCAGCAAGGGAAAAACAACAAATAACACACAAGGGAATCCCCATAAGATTAACAGCTGATCTCTCAGCAGAAACTCTGCAAGCCAGAAGGGAGTGGCGGGACATACTGAAAGTGATGAAGGAGAAAAACCTGCAACCAAGATTACTCTACCCAGCAAGGATCTCATCTCATCTCAGATTTGATAGAGAAATTAAAAACTTTACAGACAAGCAAAAGCTGAGAGAGTTCAGCACCACCAAACCAGCTTTACAACAAATGCTAAAGGAACTACTCTAGGCAAGAAACACAAGAGAAGGAAAAGACCTACAGTAACAAACTCAAAACAATTTAGAAAATGGGAATAGGAACATACATATCGATAATTACCTTAAATGTAAATGGACTAAATGCTCCCACCAAAAGACACAGATTGGCTGAATGGATACAAAAACAAGACCCATATATATGCTGTCTACAAGAGACCCACTTCAGAACTAAGGACACATACAGACTGAAAGTAAGGGGATGGAAAAAGATATTCCATGCAAATGGAAACCAAAAGAAAGCTGGAGTAGCAATTCTCATATCAGACAAAACATACTTTAAAATAAAGACTACTAGAAGAGACAAAGAAGGACACTACATAATGATCAAGGGATCGATCCAAGAAGAAGATATAACAATTGTAAATATTTATGCACCCAACATAGGAGCACCTCAATACATAAGGCAAATACTAACAGCCATAAAAGGGGAAATCGACAGTAACACATTCATAGTAGGGGACTTTAACACCCCACTTTCACCCATGGACAGATCATCCAAAATGAAAATAAATAAGGAAACATGAGCTTTAAATGATACATTAAACAAGATGGACTTAATTGATATTTATAGGACATTCCATCCCAAAACAACAGAATACACTTTCTTCTCAAGTGCTCATGGAACATTCTCCAGGATAGATGATATCTTGGGTCACAAATCAAGCCTTGTCAAAAATAAGAAAACTTAAATTGTATCAAGTATCTTTTCTGACCACAACACCATAAGACTAGATATCAATTACAGGAAAAGATGTGTAAAAAATACAAACACATGGAGGCTAAACAATACACTACTTAATAACGAAGTGATCACTGCAGAAATCAAAGAGGAAATAAAAAAATACTTAGAAACAAATGACAATGGAGACACAACGACCCAAAACCTATGGGATGCAGCAAAAGCAGTTCTAAGAGGGAAGTTTATAGCAATACAAGCCCACCTTAAGAAACAGGAAACATCTCGAATAAACAACCTAAACTTGCACCTAAAGCAATTAGAGAAAGAACAAAACACCCCCAAAGTTAGCAGAAGGAAAGAAATCATAAAAATCAGATCAGAAATAAATGAAAAAGAAATGAAGGAAACAATAGCAAAGATCAATAAAACTAAAAGCTGGTTCTTTGAGAAGATAAACAAAATAGATAAACCATTAGCCAGACTCATCAAGAAAAAAAGGGAGAAGACTCAAATCAATACAATTAGAAATGGAAAAGGAGAAGTAACAACTGACACTGCAGAAATACAAAAGATCATAAGAGATTACTACAAGCAACTCTATGCCAATAAAATGGACAACTGGGAAGATATGGACAAATTCTTAGAAATGCACAACCTGCCAAGACTGAATCAGGAAGAAATAAAAAATATGAACAGACCAATCACAAGCCCTGAAATTGAAACTGTGATTAAAAATATTCCAACAAACAAAAACCCAGGACTAGATGGCTTCACAGGCAAATTCTATCAAACATTTAGAGAAGAGCTAACACCTATCCTTCTCAAACTCTTCCAAAATATAGCAGAGGGAATAACACTCCCAAATTCATTCTACGAGGCCACCATCACCTTGATACCAAAACCAGACAAGAATGTCACAAAGAAAGAAAACTACAGGCCAATATCACTGATGAACATAGATGCAAAAATCCTCAACAAAATATTAGCAAACAGAATCCAACAGCACATTAAAAGGATCATACACCATGATCAAGTGGGGTTTATGCCAGCAATGCAAGGATTCTTCAATATACACAAATCAATCAATGTGATAAACCATATTAACAAATTGAAGGAGAAAAACCATATGATCATCTCAATAGATGTAGAGAAAGCTTTTGACAAAATTCAACACGCATTTATGATAAAAACCCTCCAGAAAGTAGGCATAGAGGGAACTTTCCTCAACATAATAAAGGCCATATATGACAAACCCACAGCCAACATCATCCTCAATGGTGAAAAACTGAAAGCATTTCCACTAAGATCAGTAACAAGACAAGGTTGCCCACTTTCACCACTCTTATTCAATATAGTTTTGGAAGTTTTAGCCACAGCAATCAGAGAAGAAAAGGAAATAAAAGGAATCCAAATTGGAAAAGAAGAAGTAAAGCTGTCACTGTTTGCAGATAACATGATACTATACATAGAGAATCCTAAAGATGTTACCAGAAAATTACTAGAGCTAATCAATGAATCTGGTAAAGTTGCAGGATACAAAATTAATGCTCAGAAATCTCTTGCATTCCTATATACTAATGATGAAAAATCTGAAAGTGAAAACAAGAAAAGACTCCCATTTACCACTGCAACAAAAAGAATAAAATATCTAGGAATAAACCTACCTAAGGAGACAAAAGACTTGTATGCAGAAAATTATAAGACACTGATGAAAGAAATTAAAGCTGATACAAATAGATGGAGAGATATACCATGTTCTTGGATGGGAAGAATCAACATTGTGAAAATGACTCTACTACCCAAAGCAATCTACAGATTCAATGCAATCCCTATCAAACTACCACTGGTATTTTTCAATGAACTAGAACAAAAAATTTCACAATTTGTTTGGAAACACAAAAGACCCCGAATAGCCAAAGCAATCTTGAGAAAGAAAAACGGAGCTGGAGGAATCAGGCTCCCTGACTTCAGACTATACTACAAAGCTACAGTAATCAAGACAATATGGTACTGGCACAAAAACAGAAAGATAGATCAATGGAACAGGATAGAAATTCCAGAGATAAACCCATGCACATATGGTCACCTTATCTTTGATAAAGGAGGCAGGAATGTACAGTGGAGAAAGGACAGCCTCTTTAATAACTAGTGCCTGGAAAACTGGACAGGTACATGTAAAAGTATGAGATTAGATCACTCCCTAACACTGTACACAAAAATAAGCTGAAAATGGATTAAAGACCTAAATGTAAGGCCAGAAACGATCAAACTCTTAGAAGAAAACATAGGCAGAACACTCTATGACAAATCACAGCAAGATCCTTTTTGACCCACCTCCTAGAGAAATGGAAATAAAAACAAAAACCAATGGGACCTAATGAAACTTCAAAGCTTTTGCACAGCAAAGGAAACCATAAATAAGACCAAAAGACAACCCTCAGAATGGGAGAAAATATTTGCAAATGAAGCAACTGACAAAGGATTAATTTCCAAAATTTACAAGCAGCTCATGCAGCTCAATATCAAAAAAACAAACAACCCAATCCAAAACTGGGCAGAAGACCTAAATAGCCATTTCTGCAAAGAAGATATACAGACTGCCAACAAACACATGAAAGAATGCTCAACATCACTAATCATTAGGGAAATGCAAATCAAAACTACAATGAGATATCATCTCACACCAGTCAGAATGGCCATCATCAAAAAATCTGCAAACAATAAATACTGGAGAGGGTGTGGAGAAAATGGAACACTCCTGCACTGCTGGTGGGAATGTGAATTGGTACAGCCACTATGGAGAACAGTATGGAGGTTCCTTAAAAAACTACAAATAGAACTACCATATGACCCAGCAATCCCACTACTGGGCATATAACCTGCGAAAACCATAATTCAAAAAGAGTCATGTACCACAATGTTCATTGCAGCTCTATTCACAATAGCCAGGACATGGAAGCAACCTAAGTGTCCATTTACAGATGAATGGATAAAGAAGATGTGGCACATATATACAATGGAATATTACTCAGCCATAAAAAGAAACAAAATTGATTTATTTGTAGTGAAGTGGACGGACCTATAGTCTGTCATATACAGTGAAGTAAGTCAGAAAGAGATAAACAAATACCGTATGCTAACAATATATATGGAATTAAATAAAAAATAAATAAGGTTCTGAAGAACCTAGGGGCAGGACAAGCATAACGACCCAGATGTAGAGAATGGACTTGAGGACACAGGGAGGGGGAAGGATAAGCTGGGACAAAGTCAGAGATTGGCATGGACATATATACACTACGAAATGTAAAATAGACAGCGAGTGGGAGGCGGCTGCATGGCACAGCGAGATCACCTTGGTGCTTTGTGACTGCCTGGAGGGGTGGGATAGGGAGCGTTGGGGGGAGACACATGAAGGGGGAGATATGGGGATGTGTGTGTATGTATAGCTGATTCACTTTGCTGTAAGGCAGAAACTAGAACACCATTTTAAAACAATTATACTCCAATAAAGATGTTAAATAAATAAATACAAAAAAAAAAAAAAAGGACATTATCTGGGGAGGAATCTAGCAGCTGTGACGTACTGGTGTCTATGACCATATCTCTCCTCATCTAGCCAGAGCCCTGTCCACCCATTTAGGCCAACAATCCCTGCTTATGTGCATCATGCTTTCCCAGTCAGCCTGTCTATTATTTTATTCTTAAACATGAAAGAAAAACAAAGGGTTTCTAGATATATGGGGAAATTGTGAGATTAAAAAAAAATAAAGCCAAGATAAATAGGAGGAGAACATGATCCTAGCAGAAACAGAGAATTCAGGGAATAAAAGAAAAGAGAATTTCTAAAACAAACAATGATCCTCTAAATTTGTATTTCTAGTAAGACTTAAGAAAATATTGCATGCATAAAACCAGAACAGAATACAATGAAAATGAATATTTGGAAATTTACAAATATAAAGAGCAAATAAATGTTTAATAGAAGCACTGAAAAAACAGGGTACGGCAAGATCTCAAACGTAAAACAAACATATTAGTGAAGTGATAAGAAATATAGAAGATCTATGCAGAGGGTTCAACATCCATCTAATACAGATTCTAGAAAGAGATCCAAAAAAATAAGAGGAGAGGAAGTTATCAAAGAAATAATATAATTGCTTAGAGTTGACAGGAGACATGGAATCAAAAGTGTCTTCAAATGAGGACAAAGTTACATGAAAAAGAACCCCCCTAAATAGATTTAGACCTATCTCTAAAATTTTAGAACATCAATAATGGGGAGGATATTTTAAAAGTCAGAAATCTGCAAGTAACCAGTGAGGAGTAAAAATCAGAATGGCATCTGACTTCTCAGAAGTGATATTGATGCTAAATGATAAGGCAGGAATCGTCTCAAAGTTTTATTGGAAAGGCTCGTCGACCTGGAAATTGATAGTCCACCAAACTATCAAGCGAGGAAGGCACAATAAAAAGAATTTCAGGCATGCACAGATTCCGACTTACACAATATTTCCTGGCAGGTCATATAAGGAATTAGTTAATCAATAAGGAGGAAGGGAAAAATATCTAGAAAACAGTATCCGTTAGAAACCAGTTAAGGGAAAATTCAGAGTGATGGTTTGCAGCAATTTTAGAAAAGGCCTAATCCAGATTGCAGCAGGAGGATAAAGGGTTTCCTGGACAGGGTGCCCTGGGAACAGGTCTCAGTGAAGAAGCTTATATAATAGCAGCACACAGAAGGTTAAAAAAATTTTTTTTTAAAAGAAGCAATTAGAAACTCCAGAAAAAGCAAAACAAACACAAAACAAAACATAAAAACTAAAAATGAAGCCAAGTAAAATTTGGCACAATTTAAATCAACAGGGTGGAATGTTTCTAAAATTTTTTTGAAAAACATTCTCCTGTGACACTGGAACCACCAAAAAGTGTGGTAATATAATCACATATTACTTGCTTCTGCAAGGAACAATACTTACATACTCATAAAAATGCAAATGCAGTTTACTGGGTTTTTTATTTTTTAAAATGAACCCATAGACAAATTATAGCACAGAACATATCAACCCTGATTTAAGTAAAAGTGTAAAGTTACAGTTGACAGAGATTGGGAAGTGGAGGGAGAAATGGAGGGAAGGGTAAGAGTGCTAATGTCTTTATTTTATTAAAAAGAAAAAATGGGGGAAGGGGAGCTCCAAGAAACAGTCTCTATTTCGTTGAACAAGAAATGGAGTTTAAGAAGATTCTTCTGAGGTTGCAGAGTGATTACTGAAGGAACTGAAAAAAGTGACAAACTATATATGGTAGGAGCATGGGGAAAGAAGGGGAGAAAAAGTATATGTATAAGTAAATCCTCATTATAGCCAGAGATCAGTAAATAATGTCTACATTTCATAATGCCATAAGCATATTATTTTTAGAAATATAAAGGTGACGTGCCAGAAAAATTAAAAGCAAACCAGTTTAAAGTAATGGCACTTGGGAAGCAAGACTAAAGGTAGAGAAGGGTGCAGAAGAGACTATACTGTCCAATAAATGTTTTTCCATACTATTTCACTATTAAACCATGCACACTAGGCATACCGTAATGCAAAATGATTTTTTAAAATAATGGGACATATCAAGGCGTATACTCCCAGAGAACAAAGAGACATATACAACCATGTGTCCTGTAGCATTGTTTATAATAAATAGAAAATAGTTTTCTATCCATCAGCAGGGGAATGGATATATGAATTGTGGTATATATTCATAGGATGAAATATTATGGATCAAATTATTAAACGAAATGAAATATATCAACATGAAGATATCTCAAAAAGAATGCTGAAAAAAAAAGAATGCTGAGAAAATAATAATTTTTGAATGATATGGGAGATTAATATTAACAATAACCAAATGTATTATTGTTCATTGGTCATGGATACATACATGCAGATGTAAGAAGAAAGGTGTTGTATAAAAGCATGAACTAGACAAATACATACTATATTCTTGAAAGTGGGTGCCCTAGGAAGGGAAGGAGAGACTAAAACTAGTAAGGGCAACAAGCAGGACAAACTTTATCTATAATTTTTATTAATAAAAATATATGAGGCAAATATGAGAAAATTTTAAGATATTGTGTTAGTACACAGACGTTTTTATATTACTCCATTTTATGTACTTATATTGTCTTAAAATAATTTTAAAGGGTAAAAGGAAATGGAACATACAAAAGAAAGAAAATCAAGGGGAAATTATGTGAGAGAATTTTCATCACATATGGTATCATCCTATACTGACGTTGTTTTAAACAAATGTGGGTTTTTTGGGAAATACCTCAGAATACTGGTTTTTTTTCATCTTTGATTTGAATACTTACACGTTTAGTATGGATTTTGATTTACTATAAAGGGAAGGAGAATGATAGCTTAAAAAGTGGAAGAAATTAATTAATTAATTTTAGGGGACATTTTAGAAATCAGGGTTTATTGTCTAGAAATTACAGGTATAGATAAAAATCAATGTTCAAAAAGATCCGAATTTGAAGAACAAATTAAGGGAAATAGTTTATACAAAAATTATTACCTCCTTCTAAACAATACTGTATTTGAATTGTTTTTAAAAACAATGGGCTCCCATAGTCTGTTTGCTTTGCAATGCGTTGTGGGTTTTTTGTGTTTCCTTTTGTTTTAGAATTGGAAATCTCAAATTTTGCTTATCCATTTCATCATTTGATGGCTATTTGGGTTGTTTCCATGTTTTGACCATTATGAACACTGTTGCTATGAACATTCACATACAAGCTTCTGTGTAGATATATGACTTCATTTCCATTGGATATATACCTAGCAGTGGATTGTTGGGTCATATGGTAATTCTATGTTTAACTGTTGGAGAACTGTCAGACTATTTTCCAAAAGCGCTGCACCATTTTCACATTCCCATCAGCAGTGTAGGAGAGTTACAATTTCTCCACATTCTCACCAACACTTATTATCTGTCATTTTAATTATAGCCATCCTAGCTAGTGTAAAGTGCTACCTTGTGTTTTTGGTTTGCATTCCCCTAATCGCTAATGATGTTGAGCACATATATATTCATTTGTGCTTATGGCTATTGGTACATCTTCTTTGCAGAAATGTCTATTCAGCTCCTTTGCCAATTTTTTTGCGTGTTGATATGCGTAACATAAAATTTACCATTTCAACTATTTTTAAGTGTACAATTTAGGGGCATTAGTACATTAAGCAATACATTGTTAATATGGAATCGATGGCTAGGGTATCAATGTGAGTCCAATGGACCTGAGGTTAACCAAGATTTTCACACCTACAGGCTGGATGATCAAGACAAGCTACAGAACCACTCTGTGCCTCAGTTTTGTCATCAGAAAATATAAGGCTATTAGGTCTATGAGATAATTAAATAAAATAATATGAATATGAAAGTACGGAGCAGATAGTAAATTTGTCTTGTCCTCTTTAGAAATATAATGTGAATTATATTATATTATTTTTCCCTAAAAAAATATATTTTAGTTATTTAGGAGATTAAAGTAGAAGATGAAATTTTAAGAAGTTATTTAATTTTAGAAGATTAGATTTTTATCATTAGTAAAATCTTTGAAATTATATTCTTCTTTACTCTTCAAATATCCCCAAAACTGATTTATTCCTAATTGTGTACCTGTTAAACCCTAGTAATAAACTAAGCATCTTGAGGGCTAGTTATGCTTAAAGAATATCTTAACAAGATTATGAAGTCTAACACTGGCAAAAGTAAAAAAAAAAAAAAAATCAGTCTTACAAATAAGGACATTCACACCTACTGTACTTAAAAAATTCTTCACACTTCCTCAGTTTACCAGAACCTGGGGAAATGTGATGATATTTCCGTCTATTGTATATGTCTGCCAGATGATCTGCTGTGGCATTACACTCCTCCTCAGGGAGCTCAGCGGGGTAGCGCATAGGCTAAAAACAGTCACTGACTGAACCTACATCCACCAAGTGGTTCCTTTGTGTCGGGCATTTTCTGGAAAAGGGAAAAGCCATTTGGTGCAGGTTCAAACTGCATTTTGCTTAGGTGGGCCTAATCATTTCCCTGCCCTGGTAAACACTTAGAAACCATTTTCCCGGTGGTTCATAGAGGAGATTTCAGAGCTTAACATATTGAAGACAGAGTGTTTGAGCTTCTCTGAAAGAGACAGTAAGATGGTTATTCCCTACATTTATATGTACTGACATGGTGAAGCTTTTAATTTTTTATTTAGATAGGTATTTAGATTTTTTAGACAAAACTCCTCTCACATTAAAAGATGAAAAAACCCCAATATTTAAGAAAAATAATCTCCTTACTCTTTGTCTTTTAATCTCCCTGCTTTCAGCTTGCAAATGTGCTAAGGTACTTCCTACCGCAGGGCTTTGTATTCACCAGCGGACGTGCTGGGCTCTACCCTCCACCACAAATCTTAGTTAATGACTGCTCATTTTCCAGATCTCAGCTCACCCCCATCCCACACACGACACTCAGCACACTGGGCCCTTTCTTTCACAACACGTAGTTTATCATTATTAGTGTCTGTAATATTATCATACTATATATTACATATAACATATATAATGTATATTATTTGTTATTTCAGTTATAAATTGATTAATGCTTATCTTCCCCATAGACTGCACACTCCAAGAGTTCCTGTTTTCTGACCATTTTAACCCTAAGGCCTAGCATAGTGACTGGCATAGGATAACTATTCAATAAATACCCCTTGAATGAATGGATGGAATGAATTAATGAATTTTAAAATAAAACATTTTAGAGAGAGAAAAGAAAAGTTCTTTCTATTCTGCTTTTAACCAAGTCACTCCTCTATGACCTCACTGTCTTACTGCCTAGATGGTAAGGAAAATCTCTTACAAATTGTTTTCCCAGAGCCTAGCAACATCCTAGACTTACATGTAAATACTTATTCTCATTTTGTGCTTGCTGAATGAATGACAAACAAATACATATGGCTGAAATATCACTATCACTACAATAAACGTCACTGTAAGAATTCATAATGGAAGAGAAAGAAGAGGAATAAATACTTTACTAATTGAAAAAACCATCAGCTCTGCTTTAATGAAAGGAGACTCCGTGTCTTACAGTGAGTAAGGGAATAGCTGAGAAGTGTATGGGTGTGGGGCTGGTTAGGTTCAGGCTAAGTGAAGTTTCTATAACGAGAATGACCATATGTAAAACTACACTGCTACCATGTCTGAAGATATGGCACTGTCTCTTCCACTGAAAGATTACAATTTAAATGTCTGCATTATTTTGCCCACATTATTACATATCTGTTCACTAATTCATTCATCGGTAAACTGTAGAGCAGTGTTTTCTAACCGCAAATCATATCTGTTAGTATGTGAATGAATGTAGAGGGTTGTAACCAGTATTTTTGAAATGAAACAGAATTTTGAAAACAGAGGGTGTTGCAAATAGTAAAACTGTTTTGAGCATCTTTTGTTTCAGTTTTGCATATTATCTACATCTACTCATTTACTATGTTGCAAGGTAAAGCATTTTTCTCACTGTGGGTCATGGTCAAAAAAAAAAAAAAAATCGAAAGCCAGAGAGAACACTTACTAATAGAACAGGCTCCAAAGTCAGACAAATTAGAAAACTAAGCCAGACTCTAAAACAAGTTACCTAACCATTATAAGCTTTAGGTTTTTTCTTCTATAAAATGGAGATTATAATACTTATCCCACAGGGTAACTGAAAGAATAACATAAAACATGTAAATATGTAAAATAATGATAACTAATATTTGTTGAGACAATACTATGTTAGAAGTACTATCTTCTTTAGTCCCCCAAACAACCCAATGAGGTAAGTTCTATTAAACCTCATTTTACAGGAGAGGAAACAGAGATACTGAGAATTGAAGTAAAAATCTTAATGAGTGTAAGAATATGTATCTCAGTCATTTGCACATAAATAAATGGACATTATTATAAGATAGCAGCAAGTCATTAATAAATCCTGACCCTAGTACTTTGCCTTTAGCAGGAGAAGCTCAACAATAGTTGTGATTGGTAAAACACAGCCCTTGAACTCGGAACACTCTTCACAATAAAAAATAAAATGCTCCAGGAACTTAAAGGGGGCAGAAATTCTTCTGAACTACATTTGTTCACAAAAGGCTTGGGGAAAGAAGAGCTTAGAGCAAGGTCTTCATTGATGTGGAAGGGTCTGTAGAGATGAGGAGAATAGCATAGGCATGACTAAGGCCCACGGACAGAAAAAATGAATCTGTAGGTTGATAACAGATTGTAGAGAGAAGTCATTGAGTACTTGATCTTGTAACTAAAAGAAAACCACTGAAGACTTGTAACAGTGACTAATGATGACACAATTACTGAGACTGCATCATAACCTCCATATGATTATTGTTCAAAACAGCGTGAAGATACTTTGCCATGAAAATTGAATTCTATTTTCCCAATTTTATGGGTGGAAAACCAACCTTGCTTCAAGGGAAATTATGGGAATTAATGATACATTTGTTAAACTCTAGAGTTTTCTGAGAAATTCTATTATAAAGTGCAAATTATTTTATTAGAGTTGACTAATTGTTTCATAAAGTAGCTTGAAAGGAACTATCTTCATAAATGTAAGTTTTATTATGATAATTGCATTTTTCAGATTGCAGTATTTGAGGAAAGGATTATTTATATAGTTTTTAACTGATTTAAGTAATTATGGAGATAATTACAAGGGTTAAAAAATATTGATTCCAGCCTTTTCCTAAGGACAATCAATTTATACCAAAAAAGTATATACAAATATTTGTTCTCCACCAGATTTGACTCTAATATTCTAATATTCATTATATACTGTGACACAGAAGAAAGATATGTATTTATTAACTCAGATGATAAACTACCTATTGAATTTTTTTTGTCCTGGTTTCAAATCCCTGCATCTTGCTATTCTTGAAAACAAATAACAGATTAAATAGACTCATATTAAGATGAATTGAATAAAATAAGATTTAAACCTTATCCTTAAAATGTTTTAAACCTTAAAAATGTTTGAAGCTCTAGAAGGCATATAGCATCTAAAATGTGATCTTATATATTCTGGGGTTTAAAAAAACTGAAAAAGGGACCTTCTGAAAATTAAGTCCTTGTGCCCAGGAACAATTCTTGGGGTTTGGAACATCTTCCCAAAACAGCTTTTTCATCCTACAAAAGATAAACAAGGCATTAGAAGTAACGAAAAACATTCACATTGAAAATGTTAACAGTTAATAAATGTACAAACTAGAAATTTATCTACCAGACTGGTTATGCCTCAGTAGGATCAGATTCACTTTCACATGCTCTACCATGAAGATCTCCACCAACTTTCTGTCTAGACCAAAGTTAATGATCACTATAATAAACATAGCCAACTCTTATTAAAAACTGTTTGCCAGGCACTGTGCTAATAAATGCTTTGCACAGGTTTTTCTCAGAGAAAATTAAATATTAAATATGGCCATCAATTGAGTTTCAGAAACAATTCTACTGGATACGGCCCAATCAGCTCACTTGATTGAAAGGTAAATTCAGATTGTAAAATTACTTTTCCCTCTTCACTGCTAGAAGACAAAATTTTCTGTAGAGATTTGGCATGTGTGAAATAACCACAATGGTCCGGATCTCTCAGCACAGAGTAATGGGGCACCCAAAGAACCATCCAAGAAATTCAAGGCCATTTGCCAAACCAAACAGAATGGAGCCACTCAGCGCTGACGTTTAAAAAGCAGAATGCCTACTGACCATAAGTGAACTGACGGCTTCAGATAAATCTTCACCACTAAAGGTTCTCAACCTAGATTGTACAACTTTGAAAGCCATTCTTCTCACCTCTAAGAACATACTGTCTAGGATTTCCTATTATAAGCTTGTTATTTCATGAATGTATATACAGTAAAAAAAAAAACAATTTCTAATTTCTTTCCTGAGGCTTATGTGTACTAGCAAAACCGAGTGGGGTTTCCTGAAATCAGGTTTTTTCTTTTTACGCCATCTCATTGCCATCAAATACATATAAAAATATTTAGAACACTTCAGTGTTTCTGATTTGGATCTAAAATCAAGGTTTAAATATGTTCAAGATTTTAACACCAAGTACAATACCTTTGGTGTGATATTAACAATGTTCCAAGCAATAAGATGGAAGAGGAAATAATTATTGGCACAATTACATATAGACCTGCATCATGCTGGTGTTTTTCATCATCTGAAAAAGAAAAAATTCACACAACTCTGAAGCTTGAGGAAATAACATCTTTCTGAATCAGAAATTATAATAGACTTTTTTTCTGATTTCAACATAAATCTGAATGACCTTTAAAGATATAAAAATCAGAAAGAGGAAGATAAAAGTATAGCTTTGATCACATTAATAAAATTATTATTTTGGTCAGAATTATGCTTCTTGTAATTTAGCAAAACATTTTTTCAAAATTATTTATTTGCCAGCTCTCTCCATCTGGTCACTTTTAGATTATATGAGTCCAACTGTCAATAAAAGTTGTTATGATGACTCTTTGTTTCAGCATCTGCTTTTAGAGAAGGCAACCTACAACACCCACCAACCTCTATCTTGCTCACTCCAGACACATTGACCTCCTTACTGTTTCTTGAACCACAAAGCACGCTCACTCTTCAGGGCCTTTGCACTTACTATCCCCTTGCTGAAATGCTCTTCCCCTTTGTTCTTGCAGGGCTTTACCCAAATATCACCTTCACAGAGAAAAAGACCGTTTGGGGCCATCCTTACTAAAGCACCACATTTTAACTCCATCCCTTCATTTTATTTTGTTTCATGCACTTATTTCTATCTGACATTATATTATACATGATTTGTTTATTGTCTGTCATTCTTATTAGAGTACTGGAGTTTAAGCTCCATTTAGGGCACAGACTTATGTTCACTGTTAAATCCCTAGTGCTTAGAACAGTGTTCAGTGTATATTTGTTGAACAATACATGAATGAAGCTTTATAATTATTTTAATTCTAAAACCAGGTGAAATGTTTCTCTCTTGAAACTTCATTATTGGGTTGCTTGGATTTGAAGACAATCTGAAAAGTAACAGCAGAATCAAAATGTTCCCACTTCAAGTACAGTAAGGTGAATCAGAAATATAAGACACCCTGTGAACTTTTTTCTATAATTATTGCTATAGTTTTATTTTTAGAAAAAGATTTCCTTTAGAAGATGATTAAAATTTAAAGACTCATAAATATGAGTCAAAACATATTGTTTGGGGTAGGTGTATTTATATTAATTGTACAGAAAATTAATATTTTTCCAATTAATCTTTATGATGATGTATTTTATTGTATAGCTGGATACTTCCCTTTATTTTGTTTCCATCACCTTTTAGACTGAAATTTTTACTTACCAATACAAGAATACAATACCACGCCTGATTATTCTTCTTACCACCACCATGGAACCATGTACCCTTACTGCAGTCACCCATGAGGCATCTACATAAGACTCTGGGCTATTCCATGATTCCATCAGAAAGAAAAGAATCAGATGGCAGCATTACTGCTAGCTAAGGAGGAAACCACAAATCTGTGTAAAAAGAAACTAAAAGTAAACATTTTTACCTTGGGTGAAACTATCAATTATCTTCGGTTTCCCCACTCCCTCCATAAATATCGGGTAAAGACTGAACTGATACTTCTCAATGGGGATAAAATGATCTGAGGAGAAAAAATATTTTAAAGAGTCATTCCCACTGAATTAATATAAATGAGTGAAATCTATGTACAAAAATGTTAAGTGACTCTTATATTTCCATGGATGTAAAATTGATGACTTATGGGTTGAAACTGATGGATTAAAAACTGATGATTGTTACCTATGGATTGAAACTGATAATTAGGGAGTTTCAAAGACAATCTAAGCACTACCAATTCTACTGTAATGACAATAATTTCACAAATAATGTTTTAAAATCTTACCCAAAGATAGAAGATTGCAATTTTTCAAAGGCATGTTCCAGTGATAGCCAGTTTGTTCAAGTTCAGGGTGTAGGAGTTGTTTTGTTTCCCTTTCCAGGACAATACACTCTACCTCCTAAGACCAAAGCCAGCAATATTCCCTTTTCATAAGAATTTAGTTTACTTAGCCTCCCCATTCAAGGCAGCTGGGAGACTAAAGTCTCATGAAATCCCATGCAGAGAAGATGGGAGTGGGGACCAGGAATTACCTTATATATCCAGACGTCTAGATCTACGGAGGATGATCACCTTCATAGCAAAGCTCAAAATGGATCTATCAGTGATCTATCATTTTTACAAATGCTAGTAAGATATAAATATTATTCCACAAGAGATAAATCTCTTTGAAGCACAGAGAGCAACCACCTAGACAACAGTATAGTAATGAACTGGATTTAGTTCTCTATCAATAATTTGTTTCTATCTACCTTGATGCTAAATTCTAGGGTCTTTGCAATGAAATAGAAGTATGTGCCTTTGGGATGATGTTGTAAATAAGAACATGGCAATCCTTAGCTTCCCTGCTTAAACCTTACTCAGACTTGGAGACTCTGTATTGTGCACTAATATTTTGTATTTTAATCACCTTGTGGGGTAACTGGTCTACTTTGGGAATATTATGCTGGCTTATGATCCTCAGACCTTCAGCCTGGCCCTCCCACTCACTGCTAGTGGCATCGTAAGTTGGTACACAATTTGGGAAAACAATTTGTCAGTAGCTCTCCAAAGCCATTAAAATGGTTTTAAAAAAAGGTTAAGCTGGAAGCAACATAAATGTTCTCAAATAAATAAATGGTTTATGTAGATTCTGGAATAAAATGCTATACAATCATTTAAAAAATAGTTATAAGGATTGTGAACAAAATAGAAACATGCTTGTGATATATCAAAGGAACAAACCATAAGAAAAGTGGTAGATGATATGATTACAACTACATAAAATATTTAAATGGAAAAGGATCAAATGAAATAGCATTAAATGTTTGTAATAGGATGACAATTTAGGCAGCAAGATATATCATCTATATTTTTGAAGTTTTCATCAACTATCTTATTTGAATTAATAATCTGTAGCGTCATACTAATCCATAGGAGAAACTTAATTAAAGTACAGTAAGCTTACCGTGGACATAATACTTCTTAACAGAGGAAGGGATTCTAAGCCATTTAATTTCATTGTCTTCATGAAGAATTTTCCACTCAAGAATAAAATACATCAGATTGTAATCACTGGGTGATAGCATCCAGGAAAGAATTACACAACTGCTGTTTAAAGGATATGCACTGAGTGACTGCACGATATTTACTGTGGGGAAAACAAGGAAATTTATTTTTAAATTCAAAATTAATGAAGATCTCCTAATTGCCTTTAGGAACATATAACCTACTGAAAAGGGGAGAAGGAAGAGAAAGCAGACATTTATACAAATAAATAAAGCAGACATTTATACATGGCAATTATTTTTGTATCACAAGAGTCATATAAGCAGAGAGGTGTGGGAATATATGCTATGAGGAGAAATAAGATTCTACCTAAAATCCAAAAAAGAGATTTTTGGATATGGTCAAAAGGTGTTCTCTACTGTAATACTGTACAAGCCTATTAATCATTCTAATTCCCTCCAAATCTTCTCTCCCGCTGATGGAGTCAGTGCTTTCAAAGCACAAATCTGATCATTTTAACACACTCTCCTCAGAGTCCCACTTAAAAGCCTCCAGACTTCCGCACATGAGAACAAAATTCCTATCATGCCTACAATTCCCTGAGGGCCATGCCTCAGAGCCTCTGTCGGCCTTTCTGGACTTTTTTTGCACCAGCGCCAACCAGGTCTTCCTTCATATCCTCTCCTGGACTACAGGACTTTTGGTCAGATTTTTCCTCTCGCGGGAGCACTTCCCCCGACCTTCTGGGGAAGTTTAATTCCTCTACTGTATCCTCAAGAAAGCTTCTCTGACACTCAATACCAGGTTAGGCTCTTATTTTCTTTTCTTTTATAAAATTATACTCTTTTCCTGGGAACACTCTTCTCAGTTTGTAAATAGGCATTAACTTGCATGATTATTTGATTCATGTTTGTCTCATCTACTGGACTCTGTGAATGCAAAGTGAGGTGTACCTTTTCTTACCTTTGCTCATGGGCCATGAGAATGTTAAATTCAAATTTGCAGAAGAAGCACCAATTGAATTGACGGCCAGAACGGTAACAGAGTGTGCTTGCTCTGTCCAAAGGAAAGTGAATTTAGTGTGATTTCCTACATCTTCTGACCATGTTCCATTGCGGGAAGTATGATGTTTCACCACATATCTTCTCACACTGCACAATGAGTCATTTTTCATCAGGGGCTGCGGTAAACATAAAAATTGATTAGCTCAAGGGCTACAGTGCTTTTTATACTGACTGAGCTCACGGAACTCCTACTAAACATTTCCCATTGGTAAGCAGGGGTCAGGCCAGAGCGAGCACTGCTGAATTCAAGGCTGAGGTATGGGGCTCTGACCACAGTCTCCCTGAAGCCGTCTGGGTGGCTATGGAGCATGGGAAACTTATCTCCCCCCTTTTGGTTTTTTTCTTTTAAGACTCAAAGACTAAATCATTTGAAGATAATGAAGTATGGATACAAATAGGACACTTTTCCACCTGGAAGTCTCACTCTAATTCTAGAGAAAAGAAAGACTGAAAGAGAGTTGAGAGTTTCTTCATCTAAAAAGCAAAAAAGGAATAACCCTCTGTTTTCATAAAGCAACAACTAGAGAGAGTTGAAAAGATATTAATCATCACTTCTATTAATCCTGGTGAGACTGGTCACTCATTTTTTTTCTTCCCTTGATATGCTGCCCCTTCCAGTAACAGAGGCTATCAGGACAGTGTACATGGAACCCCAGAATTTGTGTCTTTAGTTAAAAAAATATCATACCAGGTCACTGATGATTCAGTGTAAAATATATAATTAGTCCAATTGTATTCATCCGTTCTACAGAATATAACAATATGTCCCACTTCCCCCATCACCTTCACCTGTTTCAGGTAAGATTTAAGTGCTACCAATCCCTTGTAAACCCTTAGAAAGCTTAACTCTATACAACAGACTAGAACAGTGCTTCCCAATTTTTGTCATTGAGATTCTTCTAAGTCAGAAATTGAGAAACATAAATACAAACAAACATAAATATGTCCCTGCAGGGCGTGGAAGAACCTGGGTAGGTGGTAAGATTTTAGCAGCCTCTGCAACAAATAAATGTCTGAAAACTCATGCAAATTTTGCATTTTGTTATTTTAAAAAATCTATGTCAGTTTTCATATACAAATATTTACTTTCGTAACCATCAAGTAAAATTGATGATAAAGTCCTTACTTTCTAGTCCTACAAGCTGCTCTAGGCTCATCTTGTGTTATTTCCTGCCCCAGCCCTATAACCGAGCATTTTTTCACAGAGCCCTAGTTCCTTTCATTGGAGAATAGTATTAGAAACAAATCTGGGAATACTCCTTACTACCAGAATATGGATTTCTCAACTTACAGATCAAGGAAATACGTCTGTGTATACTACATCTGTATACACACATATCTATGAAATTTTCTAAGTGAATCCATCTGTATCCATATTAAGCTAAACATGAGTTCATACTGATGTCTCCAACCCTAATCCATTACCACATGGATCATTCCGGTCTTCTCCTTGCTTGTCTGTAACCAATTCGACAGTGAGAAACCTGGGTCCTTCCTACCATCCATCATCCTATGCTTAATTGTTCAATTCCAGTTTGCATATCTAATGATACAAGAACAGTTAACCCATACCTTGTGAGAGAAATGACTTTATCAGCTAGGACACAGTGGTTATGTACAGTTTCTTTTGCCTTTAGTCTTAAGAATCTACTCATTAACAAGGTTACCTAGGCCTGAACCTTTTTCTCCCAACTCCTTCAGTAAGACTGTTCCATACACTTGTAATACAGTTAGTTTCTCTTACTGCAGTCTGGATTCCATCCTGGGATTCTCCAACCTCTTAACGATTTATCTTTAATTTGTATACACTAAGGTGTTTTCTTTGTGGTATAAGGTTTTATGAGTTTTGGCAAATGCATAATGCTATGTACTCACCAGGACAATATTATACAGAATAGTTTCACCATCATAAAAAATCCCCTGTTCTTCACCCATTCAAACCTTTCCCCATCAACCAAACCCCTGGAAACCACTGATCTTTTTGCCATCTCTACAGTTATGCCTTTTCTTGAATGTCCTGTAAATGGAATCATAATGTAGCCCTTTAGGCAGCCTTCTAGCTCTTAACAACATTCATTTAACAGTCATCCATATCTTTTTGTGGCTTTAGAGCAGTTTCTTTTTATCGCTGAATAATATTCCATTGTATGAAAGTACCAAAGTTTTTTGTAAGAAGCTACCAAACTATATTCAAAAGTGGCTATACCATTTTCCATTCCCACCAGCAGAGAATAAAAGTTCCTGTTGCTTTGCATGCTAGCCAGCAATTTGTCAGTTTTTTTGGATTTTAACCATTCTAATAAGTGTGTAGTGGTATCTCATTGTTGTTCTAATATGTATTTCCCTAATGACAAATGATGTTTGCTATGGATTGAATGTTTGTGTCTCCCTAAAATTCGGACCAAAAAAAAATACATTCACTTGGGATAGAAATCAATTCATTTAGGGGAGAGAACGCTTTGAAAATTTCTAAGCTGTATACTCATTGTTTTTGGAAATATCCATTGTGTATTTGCCATCATACAAAAAGAATAATCGGGCTTCCCTGGTGGCGCAGTGGTTGAGAGTCTGCCTGCCGATGCAGGGGACACGGGTTCGTGCCCCGGTCCGGGAGGATCCCACATGCCGCGGAGCAGCTGGGCCCGTAAGCCGTGGCCGCTGAGCCTGCGCGTCCGGAGCCTGTGCTCCGCAACAGGAAAGTCCACGACAGTGAGAGGCCCGTGTACCACAAAAAAAAAAAAAAAAGAATAATCTAAATGCCCTTGAGATATGTAGGGAAGGCCACGTTTACTCTGTTTAGAATTAAATACAAATGGAATTTTTGGACTTGAAGGAACGCTAGATATCATCCAGTCCAATCTTATGTTGACACAGATGAGGAAACTGAGGTTGAAGGGTCTAAGTGACCTTGTCAAAATAGCACTGATTAACTATACTATGTCAAGAATAGAATTAAAGTCTCCAAACTCCAGGCCAGTGCTCCCTCCATTCTACACCTTGGCTCTCTGTAATCACTTCTCCAAATTGAAATAAACTTGGGATTGCAGAGACCAAAAATGATAGAATTATTAAGTAAGTCTTTTTTACAATGAAGGCTTTTTTACAATGAAACAAATCTTTCAAGAGTATAGAAGTAAAATTTAAGAATAACATAAAAATCAGGAATACCTTCCAAAGCAAAGTGACATTTCTCTCTTTTTTAGTGTTGTCTTCATTAATTATTCTCCAAAATTCAGGTCCTCTGATAGGAACTGCAAAATAACAAGGAGCCCAAGTTGTATATGTGTTCTTGGAAGGATTACTTTTCAGTCACATTGGAAGCACATACTTGTGCATTTTTAAGACACGTTCACAAAATCTTTGCAAACCTTTTATATCCGTGACAATTGTGTAGGCTGGAGTACTCCAATTACTCCAATATCCCAGTCCATCTAGCCTCTTACAGCGCACCTGGACAGCATAGACTGCACACAGGTCTGGCACCGGGAAACTGGCAGATTTTAATTTTGCATCATACACCTCAAATACCTATAAAATAAGTCAAACTATTAGACTGATCATTACTAACACATATGTAGCTAAAGGGCCCTGAAGTGCATTTTATTTTAAACCCTAACACTATTCCAAAATTAAGAGAGAACTGACTGTGTTTTCTGGCTTTATAAATACTCTTATTAGGCTTGAATCATGAGCTCCTTCAAGTTAAGGATTGCCTCAGTCATCTTGTTATTTCCATCTCGTGACAAGATCTGGACTGGCCCACTTGCAACCTCACTTCCCAATCACTCTTTTACCCTATTACTAATCTCTGTCCACTAATCCTCTATACACAAAGACTTTTAAGAATTTTAACCTAGTGGTTAGAAAGGGCCTGCTGCAGAGAATCTTTGATATCCAGTCTCCTCAATAAGCAAGTAAACTGTCACATTTATTACAGCTGAACTCATTGTGATCTAATTCTATTCTAGGGTTCCTGCTATTTCTAGGTCTTTGCAGGCTGCCATCAGAAAACTGACACAGGAAGGCATCATATGCACACTTGCCACTATGGGTGTGATTCTGGTTGTTTGATAAAAGCAGCTTCTTCCAAAATGTGTCCCACTGAACATGCGTGTACTAAAGAACATTGTTAAAGGGAAAAAGATTCCTTGGTAAAATGAGTTTGAGAAACATAGGATGAAATAAAGTTACAAATGTTTCTTAAATTCAGGACTTCTCTAAACCTTTAATATGTAATATACCATGATTCTACACTAGGGACATATGGTGATTCAGGGTTTCTTAAACTTTATTAAGCCATGTGATCTTTCTTCAAGAAACATTGTATGGGACCAATGTACTATAAAACACATTTTGGGAAATGATAAATAGCAGGAAAGTTCATTTCTTAAAAGGGTTAGAATTAGATCAATCTATTTAATAAAAAGAGCTATGGAATACAGGAGGATGTACTTTTATGCCAATAAAATAAACCTTATGCAATAAAATTCTTAAACAGTTATAAGAAATAATATTTAGTGAGGCAAGCTGAAGAAATTTCCAGGTAAAAGGTACCTTCCATTGTACTTTTTTTCCACTTAAACCATAGCGAATCTGGAACTGAAGATTATTCTCTGGAAAGACTGGCTTCTCCCAAGATATTTTCAATAATCCAATTTTTACAGTAATTTCTGCTTTCACACTAGATGGAGGCAGTGGTTTCACTAGAAAATTTTTTTAAAGTATTATATAACAGTAATTTAAACAGTAACAATACTTTTAAAATGTTATTATGATGTTATAATATTCCATATCTTCTATTTGTAAAGTAACATCTCTTTCTCAAAACCTTCTCCTTCATTATCTCATTTGATCCCCTACAACTTTATGTGATACATAAGAAAGGGATTATCTCTATTTTGAAAATAGAGAGGTTGATTGAAAAAAGATCAATGCATCGTCCACGTCACTCTGCACGTTAACTGTAAGACCCGATTAGAAATGGAACCATTGGCTCTGCATGCAAAAGATACCATACTGATCATATGAGGAATATCAGTAGCAAACTCTGTTCTATATAGAGCTTTCATTAAAAGCAAAAAACTATACACCACATTCATTTCCACATGTGTGATTTTCAAAATCTTCTACTGTCTGTTAGGTATTTCTAGGTCAAGGTCAGAGGAAGTCTTCCAGAGTAAAGCCTTGGTTCTCTACAATCTGAGGAAAATAAGCTTTTTAAAGGGTAGAAATAGAGGCAAAGATGAACAGAACAGCAACGGCTTTAAAAAATAATAAAAGGCAACATACAAACTCAACGTATTTGGGAACTAACATCTCACAGCTCAAGCACAACAGTGTGAACCTCTGAAGCTACAGACTTCATCAACAATACTTCCTTAGACTACTGATGGCCAAAACACCTAAACTTTTTAATTACTATACAGTATCTCATGCTTATTCAATTCCTCATATGCCAAGAAGACGTTCTTCACCAACCAGTAAGATGACATATATTTCATCTCTTGAAAAGATAATTCCTCTTCAGGAAAGGAAGTATGAGCATTCAAGAGACCCAAACACATTAAAGCTGTGATTGCACTTGACGGAATCATATGGCTATCACATGTATATATTCCATGAATATCTAGTTTATAGAAAGAATGCTTTGAAGTACAATGGTTTATGTGATCCCCACAATACCCACATTAGGGAGGTAAAAGGAGCTTTCCACATTCTATAGGTGACAAAATAGTCACAGAGCACTTAAGTGACCAGCCCACGTTTACAAAGCTAGTAATAAGTGGAGCTGGCATTTGGATTCCAAAGTTGAATTTTCACATTGTTTTCTAGTACTCGGTAGGCAATATAAGTGCAATTTAAATGCCTTATGTTAGTACTGAAAAGAATAACATCAAAAATTGTTCAGATATCGAACTGAATCCATGTTGCAGTTGTCGTATAATACATGTGAGGGTATATCTGTGCATGTCTGTAGGGTAGGGAAGTAGGACAGTTCCTTGCTATCTTAGGATATTTAGTACCAGAGAAGTATTGCTTACAGTAAACTCATTTAAAATGGAACCAAACTAAACAGGAAGGGGCAGTGAGAGGGCAGATCAATTAACTGGGACTTCATATTGAAAAACTTTTTTTAATTATGACAACTTTATGCTATATTTAACAAAATATAGATTTGAATTCAGATGTGTACTAATTATTTGAAAATACAATGGATCAAATGTTAATTTCTGGTACAATTCGCCAACAAAATATTATATAGCATCAAAAGATACTCTTCTACATTTGCTGCAAAATCATAAATGGATCATTTCCCAAAGATTTCACAGTGGGGCTTCCCTGGTGGCGCAGTGGTTGAGAGTCCGCCTGCCGAGGCAGGGGACACGGGTTCGTGCCCCGGTCCGGGAAGATCCCACATGCTGCAGAGCAGCTGAGCCCAGTGAGCCATGGCCGCTGAGCCTGCGCATCCGGAGCCTGTGCTCCGCAACGGGAGAGGCCACAACAGTGAGAGGCCCGCGTACCGAAAAAAAAAAGGATTTCACAGTGATACTTAGAGTAACATATCAAAATCTCCAAGGGGTCTCTTATTCCTTTGAAATCAAAATATCCTTTTAAAAGAATGTTTAAAATGTTATAATGGATGTCATCATCCTTGTCTATTTTCTCTTTATTTCACTTGAGTTATTGTGAATCCTTCTGCTTCCTACCCAGTCTTATAAATTAAAGCCTTGGGCTATGACTACTCAGATTACAAAAACCGTCAGAATATCCAAATTAAACTTTTAGATTAAAAGCATCAAATATTTTCATAAGTACATTGGGAAAAAAACATAAAATAGTGCATTATTTAGAATAATATTACTACTAAATTTATACCCAGTGATCAATATAATTCATCAAATTATATGCTGAAAATCTTCCTATTATTGATTTAAAATAAAGCCAAAAGTATAAAACTTTCTAAGGCTAACTGTCTTTTCAATTCCACTGTAAGTAGGAAAAAAAATTTTTTAATCTAGTGTGATCAGAAAATTCAACAGTTACCCTGAACCAACCTGAATCCAAATATGCTAATAAAAATGAAGACATACATATAGTTTTTGACATACCCACGGAGTCAGGAATGACACATGTTGGTGGAGAGTCCAGTGAACCCAAGGAGTGATTAATTCTAATCCACATTGTATAGCCGGATAATAGAAAGATTGGCTGAAACAGGCATTCATAAAAACCATCTCTCTGCAAGTGGCAATCTTTCGGTTCAGATATGGGATGAATAGATGGAATATCAGAACAGTAAAGGCTGCTCCTTAAAAGATACAAAAACAATCAATAAATATACAACACTGATGAAAGCAATATTTGAGAATTCTGCTTTATTGTTTAAAATAGACAGTTTTTGCTCCATCTAAAAGTAGTTGTTCTTATTAGAAAGGCATTTTTGAATTCTCAGCTATAACACAATCTTTCCATGAAAAGAGAAAATAACTCTTCTTAAATATTTCACTAGACAGTAAGTGGGTACGCAAATGAAATAAATGGCAATGTTCTAACAGGGAGGTAGGGATCCAATTGGAGATAGAACTTACAACACTTTGGAAGCTACGCTAATATACCTAAGTGATCGAATTTTTAAAATAAAGATCACAAGTGGTAATGGGGAATTCCTGATATGGAAAGGAAGATAAATTCCTTGCACTTTAAATTCCACAAAACAAATTGAAAACATAATGATAGTAGATTGTAGCTTACTTGACATTGTCCTAATCTTTTCTAGCTCAAAGCAATATAATTAAAATAATATCAATTATTGACTTCTATATGGATCATATAGTCAGGTATATCACTTATTTTCTCAGAGAAGGAAATTAAGAAAATATTTTTTATCACTACATCCCAATCAACACTCCACCTCAGAGAATACAAAGCATTTCTCCTCTTCTTTGCAATAGCCCTTCTGCCATTATTTGCTTTAAATATGGTATTTAAGTGCCTAAAGTAGCAGTTACTGTTTCCATAAGAACGGGAGTAAGGAGGTTACAAGAAAATGAAAAATCTATATTTTTCTGTCTTTCATTTTCCATTTTTTGTGATTCCTTTTTCTTCCTATTTCCTCAAAATTACAACTGTTGTGTGTGTGTGTGTGTGTGTGTGTGTGTGTGTGTGTGTGTGTGTGTGTGAATCAGTGTGGTGGGTGGGGTTAAATGAGAAAGAGGGATGAAGAGTCATCTGTGCATAAAAAATAAGAACCATGACCTTGTACAGAAGCACACTAATAGTCCACTTGGAATCCAAAGGTTAGCATCATTATCGTCACGACAGATATAACCATTTATTGAATGTTTACCAGCAGAAATCATATCACTTAACTATAATTAAATAAAATGTCATTAATTCTCACAGAAACCCTGCAAGTCCTATTATTCATTCCATTTTACAGACAAGGAAATTGAGGCCTTAGAGAGGTTAAAAAAACTTGAACACATATATTCAGCTAGTTTCATGGTTCTTCTATAAATATTAGGAAGATAAATGAGTCCAAATGCTTATGGAACAGTTGTCCACAAACACCATTTTTAATGTGAAAATGCCATGGAAAGAAAGTAAAGACAGATTACAAAAGTAAAATGGTATGTCATGAATATTCTATTGATTTTAAAGTTCTCATATCGGGTAAGATGAAGACAGCTATGATTCCCACGTGAGAAACAAAGAAATTGCCTCATTTTTTTCTAATATTACTTAAGAATAGACTGGGAGCATTAGGAATAGGAATCAGAACACAGTATTTGAGGAAATGGATTTGTTTTTCAAGCAGAAATTTTAGATTTTAAGAATAAATGAGCACAAGCTATACAAATTGAAAGTCCCAGTACAAACTGAGACAGGGTGTTTAAGAGTAGTACACACACTTGAAAACTACTAAAGAATATTATAAAAATTGTCCTAACCAAGAGTGTTATTATTTTAGATAAAGGTCTCTGTAGAGAGAAGAATACTATAGGAAGACGATGACTTTAATTCTTTTCAAATCAGAGAATGGTAAAAAAAAAAAAAAAGCCACGCAAATTACTCTTTACTAGAATTGTTTAATCCTTATTAAGTAAACAAAGTTATAGTTACCAAAGGGGAAAGGGCGGGGAGGGAGGGATAATTTAGGAGTTTGGGATTAACAGATACCCAGTATTATATATATAATAGATAAACAACAAGGATTTACTATATAGCACAGAGAATTATATTCAGTATCTTATAATAACCTATAATGAAAAGAATTTGAAAAAGAATAGATACATATATATATATATATAAATAACTGAATCACTTTGCTGTACACCTGAACATTGTAAATCAACTATATTTCAATTAAAAAAAAATAATAATCTTACCTATTTCTAAAGACCATTCATATTATCTCTTACAATATCTGTACCACTACCTCCAACCTTTTTCTAAAACATTAATCTTCAGCAAATGATACGAGGCTTCTATAATCCTTGATATTCTCCTCTAGCCAATTCTCCAAGTCAAATTAAAATGTATAGACATTAATTTTTTGGATTTCATTTACTAACTAAAATGCAACTGTGGAGAATTAACTGATCATCAGAAAAAAATAATCTGAAGCAAAAACAAATTACAATCTTTTTGTGTGTGAATTTTTTCAAGAATCACCAATTTATTTAACCCTCTAAAAATTTCCTAATTAAGAATATTCTACCTTCCTCTTTTGGGAATAAATCTACAAGACTACTGCTATGGTGATATTCTACAGGAGATGTTTATCTCACCATATCCACAGAAAAATAAAACAGCAAAAATATACATACCTCTGATACCTCAACTGCAAAGTGCTTCCCACAAGTGATTGGATTGCACTGGGTGACCATCTGCAAGTCATTTTAGTTAAGTACCCATCAGTTTCACATGATATATTGATATTGACATCTATTTAAAACACATTAAAATATTACTATAAAGCAAAAGCACCAAAACATTTTTAATGAAAATAAAATTTCCTTAACATCTTCAATGGGACTCTAAGATAGAGTCCATGATAAAAATGTATCTCATGGAATAAAATGAAGAAAATCCCAGGATTCTTACCAATCACATATAACTCAGCATAGCGATGGTGGCACTCATGCTCATTGCAGCAGTACACTGCGTCATAGGTGAACTTTCCTCGGGGTTTGGTTGCATTCAAATTAGGAAAAGTAACTTTGCTAACATGGTCACCCACAACATCATACTGGCTTTGGGGAATTTTCTCAGCTAAATTCATCCACCAAACAATCTTTTTTGAGGAAACTATCTTGTTTTCATTTTTATAGATGCAGTGAAAAGAAACGTTAGACCCAACGGTTGTCAGAATTTTAGGTGGAAAGTATATGACATCTGTAATGGGGAAAAAAAAGGTAGGATGTTAGATGAAGACAGAAAACATCACGTAAGCAATTGATACCATGTAAAAAAGATTCACGAGGCATTCAGGATTATACTGCCCAAAATAAAATGAGTGCGCTGAGAGACTGCAGAACTGTAGCTGCCTGTTCATGTACAGTTAGTAAGTGTCCCAAGCATTCCCATTCCCAAGTGACTTGAGCCTCCATAAATGTCCTCAGTATTTTCTAAACACAGAGACTTATGCATTATAAAATATGTTTTAGACAGTAATTGTCACTTGCTAACTGATAGGCAGGAAATTAATGAAAATGAAATGTAGTCTAATTCCACAATGGTATGTCTTCCATCAGACTCTGCTTTCAGAATCAGTGAACCTTAGCGCAAGTTCTTAAGTCAAATCCGTACAAAACAAAATCCTGAAGAATAAATGGTGATAGCCACTGTCTCGTTTGGACACATGAAAATTTCAAGTAAGCAGGTAGAGAAATAAGCTTTAAATAAGAAAACTTGTTAGGAAATGTAAAATCAATGATGCACCAGTAAACAAAGCAGGCAAAACTGTAAATACTGTTCTGTAGTATCATTTTAAGTTATTTAGTGCCAGTACCCTGTGGTTGAGGACAAGGGGAATCCGTATTTTTCTAAAATATCATTTTTAATGCCTATACACTATTCCATACTACTCTTTCAGTCTCCTATTGTTGGAAACATAGTTTGTCTCTATGTTTTATTAGAAACAATAAAAATAAATGAATGTTTACATAGGATGGAATTATTTCTGCCATAGTGTATTACAAAGACAGGTTATTTCAGTTGTACAATTTAAGGTAAGCTATTTTCTGCTGATAGAATATGAATATCTGTTTTCATACATATTTGGATTACCCTCAAAACAAGTCCAAAAAGACCTTGACTAGTTTTTATTATTTTTCTCTTTCCAGTAATAGCATGCTAAACTCCAATGCCTTTATATTTATAATCCATATAAGATATTTGCATCTTGTATGTCTACCGTCAAGCATAAACAGGGAAAAATTTATTTCTTTATTGTAAAATAAGGAAAAAATAATGATTTTCTTCTCATGACCAAGTATCAATACCTTTACAGGATCTAAATTAATAAATTTTATTAAAAAAGGAAATTCTATTGATAAATATTAGTGAATTACTCAAAAGAACATAAATCATGGATCAAAACATTTTAGATAAGTTATTTTAAAATGTGTTACCATAGCTCCAGAAAATAGCTTTTTTTTAAAATTCTTGGAGAAGATTACCTATCTTTCTTTAAGGACAAAATATTTTCTTTAACCTGGTATAAGAGCTGCACAGGAAGTGTAGAAATTATCTAATATCTGTTTCTCCTCTTCTTTCACAGCAACAAGAATGCAGTTAATAAAGGTACTGCAAGAATTCAGCAATTCTAAAGTTGTTTTTAGTATGTAAATTGCAATATTCTTGTACTTTATAAGTTCTGGGAAGGTCCTGGGTTTTCCTCTAAAAGCCCAAGATCTCCCAACAGCTATAGAGAAAGAACCTATCCAATTCATTTTAAAAGAATCCATAAGATGCAACTTCCCTGGTGGTCCAGTGGTTAAGACTCCACACTTCCAATGCAGGGGGCGCGGGTTCCATCCCTGGTTGGGGAACTAAGGTCCCACATGGCGGGTGACCAAAAAAACAAACTAATTTTTTTAAAAAAAGACATAAGACCTACAAAATTAGAAAATAAAGGGATTCATACCCCATTTAAAAATAAATAAAATAATAATTCCTTGACTAGGAATAGTCAATGCTTCATTAACTGTGAACTTGGTAGGTTCACTTTTAATATATTAATGAATAAAAAGTAGTAGTTACAAAGGTACTGAGAATTAGCATTCTGTCTGCAGTAATACATCAAGTAACCTCTGTTTTTTTTAAAAAAAACAAACCCAAACTGTTTGAAAATGATAAGGTGGGTGTGCTAATTCATTCTAAACAAATTAACACCTCAGTCTTACAGAATATTTCTGTTTGGTGGATGCCGTTACAGCACCTATTAGTGAACAATGGAGGTGAATCTAATAATATTAGGTAACTAGACTTAAGGGACAAGAATTCAAATCCCTTTACACAAGAACAGGAAGTCTGCGAGTTTGGAGACATACTTTGCTGTTGCACACCTTTCAGGGAATAAACCTCAAGTGTGGTCAGCACTGTGAAGTGCAGACATTGCAGCCAACGTAACTCAGCAAACCTAAACCTAAAAAACCTAAGCAGCACTAAAACCTCATTTACCAGGAATCATGAAGGAAATGAGGTGTTCCACTAAAATGCTCTATGTAATTAAGCTTACTGCTTACTAGCTTTAAGAATCAATTTTATTATTTATTTATTATTTATTTTTTTTTGCGGTACACGGGCCTCTCACTGTTGTGGACTCTCCCGTTGCGGAGCACAGGCTCCGGACGCACAGGCTCAGCGACCATGGCTCACAGGCCCAGCTGCTCCGTGGCATGTGGGATCCTCCCGGACCGGGGCACGAACCCGCGTCCCCTGCATCGGCAGGCATACTCTCAACCACTGCGCCACCAAGGAAGCCCTAAGAATCAATTTTTAGTGCCACCAGAAATCTTGCATAATTATACATTTATGCATTTCATTGTTTTACTAGTGGTTACAAACATGAACTTTGGAATTAGGCTACTTTCTAACTGCATTAACTTTTACAAGTTATTTAACCCTATCTAACTTTCAATTTCTTTGTCTATGAAACAGGAATAACAGTACCTATCTCACAGGGTTGTTGAAAGGATAAAATGCTAGTACGTGCAAAGCACTTAGAACAGTGCCTAAACACAGGAGGCACCCTATAATTGCCAATATTATTGTTATTAATCAATAAGGAATTATCAATCTACTTCTACCTTTTATTTGTGATTCAATACGCATCACATCATTACAGTAGACAATACTGTGATAGAGAAATGTGCTTGGGAGATATGTATAAGATTTTCTCCCCACTCTTGGTGTCCTAGTCTACTTTCTATTTGGCAAGTTTCTGTCTTTCCCTTAATAATCGCATGGTACCACTTAGTGGCATAGGAGCTATCCAAGTTTGTTAAATTAGTAAGCTTAACTTTACGCTCACTGCTAAATCAACAAATTCTGCCCTTTGGAGCAGCCGTTTGCTCACTGTCTGGATTTATTTCTCACTTATTTTCCGGTTTTTCTGTTTGGGATGTCTACAGTCACTATAGGGACACACCTGTGTTGAATAAGTAAAAGGCTAGCTGTTAATGGTAATATTGTTAGATATTGCACAAGTTAAATGTGTTGAACATCTGCTGAGTGTTTTACACGGTACTTGCTATCTCCATATATCCATAATCAACCTGAGTGAGTTTGAGTAGGAATAATTTTTGCACATTTGACACATCAGACAACTAGTCAAAGGACCATGAACTGTCTTCCTATAGTCATAACCTGGTTTGTGCCAGGGCTAGCACCATTAGACTCCTGGACCTCTATGTAAAATATTGCACCTCAACTCCACGAGGGAGCTGTGAATAAATTGCAGTTTTTCTGATGTTAAAGATACCTTTAAAAATATGAAAACTGGGGCTTTCTTGGTGGCGCAGTGGTGAGAGTCCGCCTGCCGATGCAGGGGACACGGGTTTATGCCCCGGTCCGGGAAGATCCCACAAGCCGCGGAGCAGCTGGGCCCGTGAGCCATGGCCGCTGAGCCTGCGCGTCCGGAGCCTGTGCTCCGCAACGGGAGAGGCCACAACAGTGACAGGCCCGCGTACCACAAAAAAAAAAAAAAAGAAAAGAAAATTGAAAGTAAAAACTCTGAAAAGCAAGCATCTGGAGTGAAAAGAATTGCTTAATTATATATGTAATACTCAAATAAAATTTTAATACTTAAAAATCTCTGCCAAATAAATATATCTGATTTTCAAGTGTAAATTCAGGAGCTGTCAATACAAGTAGTGTTCTGAATTTGTAAATTTGGAACTATTATATTAACTCTATCTTTTGGGTAAGAAAGAGTAATTCAGCAAGATACTGCTATGGGTGCACATAAATGTGGGAGCTCTCACACAAGTTTTCATTAACAGGTTAAAAATTTAAATTGTTCAAAATTTAAATTAAAAGTTAATATGGTGTTCCTCCTTTAGGTTTACTGCCACAAAATTTAAGATGCATATAATATGCCAAAGGCAAATTCAAGAACCATATTCCCCTGTCAGTAGAAGTGACTCTTATAAAACCTACCTTGTGTGGTAAAGGTAAGGGGGGTGCTCCAGTCACTCCAGATTCCTGGGCCATCCAGTCTCTTGCTCCTCACCTGAACCTCATATGAAGACCCAGGAAGCACACTGTCTACTAGCAGAGATGTAGCTGAGACAATCTCATCAGCCTGTTAAATATTATTTGAAAACATCAGAGCATCAGGTCGGTGTGAAACCTTCACCAAAATTGATCACAAGCAGGTCTCAACTAATCTCACAGAATTAAAATCTTACAGAGTAGTTAGCTGGCCACAGTGGAATTTAAAAGAGATCAATAACCCAATAACAAATGTTTGACTGACAATAGTCAATAAAATTTTAAATAGCCTGTAAGTCCAAGGAAACAAATCACAATGATAATCAGCATTTAACTGAATGTTGACCTCTCAGAATTTGAGAGATACAGCTAAAGTCAGTGGGAAGCTTCAAGCCTCTGCTGACATCTGTAACACACATGGTAGAAGATGATGCACAGGGGTGGACAGAGAACTATAAGCATTCCTAGAGCAAAGTGTCCCAGAAGGAGGGCATGAATAATTTTAAGGACCCAAGGCTGATGATCAGCTATAGTGAATCAAAATATCTAAGAGACCCAACTGCATGAGACAACCAATGATGTACTCCAAAGATATTGAACTCCCTGGCTCATCAGACTGTGGAGCACCGCAGACTAAAAATGGCGAAAAGCATCAGAAATGCATTACACAATTTCAGATCACCTGTAGTTAAAATCCTATTATCTCCATTTTACAGATGAGAAAGCTAAAGCCCAGAGAAGCCTCAACTGCTTTTTCCATACATGACACTGGATTCTCATTCTGTTCTTTATGAATATAAAGTCTTAAAAAATTAGCCCAGATCTAAAAAGACAGATTTTTACCTCTAAATTAGATAACAATTAGTTTCACAAATAAAGTGCCAAAGTCTTTGCATGGCCCATAACGCTCTTTATGACCTCCTCCTCCCCTCCCCCTCTTTGATCATCCACTAATACTATTGCCCTCACTCACCACCCTGGCCTCCAGCTTCTCATCCAGCTTAGGGCCTCTGAATTGCTATTTTCCCTATTTAGACTCCAATTCTCCCAGATATCTACATCACCACTTCCTTCAAATCCCTGCTCAAATATCACCTTCTGAAGGAGACCTTCCCCTACCTCCATTTAATATTTCAACCCACCCTCTCCTGCAAGCATTCCCAAGCTCCCCTCATCCTGTTCTACTACACAATGGATCCTGAGTTCTTGGCACCTAGGAGGCGCTCAATACTTACTGAAAGAACGAAAAAAGGATTTGACACACTATACATGTTTGTACTGCATGTAAACAAATACATTGAGCAATAAGAAAAAATAAGGATGACATGTAAAATCAGAAACCAGAGAAGGTCTTTAGGTGAAAATATTATAGTTATGAATTCAATAATTCTGTATCTGGACTTCTTGTAGCCATTAGTTGTGCGTGTGTGTCTGTGTGTGTGTGTGTGTGTGTGTGTGGTGTTAATGAGAGGGAGAGGGAGAAGGAGAGTGAGAGGGAGGGTGAGAAGAAGAGAGAGAGAGAGAGAGACAGAGAATTAATCTAATATACATACACTTTTGGAAAAGAAACTTTTCCTCGCAGTAAATTCTAGGAGGAATTTGTCATGCTCCTCAAAATATAACATGGATCTACATGTAAGACATATTGAGTAACATCAAACAATTTTTCTAAAATCATTTTATGGAAGATGCAGAAATGCTGTATATATGCTCATTTCTTATGCTGCTCCTGAATGAAAGCCAATGGTATGACATTAAATTATGACTGACTCTGCTCCAGAAGCAGTATGCACATTTGGTATGCAGAGGTGTTCTGTATGGGATTTGCAGGGGATCTCACCTTTCCTTAATTGCTTCTCAACTTTTCATTTTATTTACTAAAATATACTTACTTTTCTCATGTTTTTTGTAGAATTCTCTGAATATTTCACTTGATATTGAAGTTGAAATGGTACCAAGGTTGGGCTGGACCAAGAAATCTTTAAATTACCAGTATCTGTGATTTTCATACACAAACCTAATGGTGGATAAGGCTTCACTTAAGAAAAAAAAAAGAACACTTTTAAGTCATGTCATTTTCATGATAATCATAAAGTGAAGTCAAAATGAGTTTTTAGCATATCCTATTCTTTCAACTAAAGTGTCTTTATTCAAAGGCTACTTACAGATCCAAAATATTGGTTCTACTCCTGTACCTTACTATAGCAATCCATGTATCTTCATTTCCTTTTCCCTACATGGTAAAAACTATAAATCAGTAAATGATGTTATTTTGATAAATGTGAATTCCTGCTGTAAAAAAGCCTGCCTTACTTTATTTAACCTAGCTTTTGCTATGCTTATTTGAATCCTCCCCTGACAAAACCCACTGTTTTAGCAAATGACAAGTGGAAAAAGTATATTACAGAGCACTATTTGGAAAATGCATATAAATTTTGCATGCAAAAATCAATGCACATATTCATGCAAATTCATGTAAATATGCATGCACATTCAGTATATTTATTACTTTTAAAATACAACACATCCAGATATACCCATTCAAATAGCCCAAACCATGCACAGTTTACACGCAGTAAACACAGCATTAGCAGGCCCTGGCTTGTCACCAGAAATGGGGATGGAGTTTCTTATCCTAATGGGGTATTTAACTCAGTTTATAATTTCTGAGTTCATGTGTATATGTGTTTTCATGTACACCTATGCATTTGTGTATATTCATACATGGAGATTTGTGTGTGTGTGGTTTTAAACATAGAATATAACCTTTAAATCATTTGTAGAAACAACGCAAACATCTTACAATAAAGGATTGATTGAATAAATAATGATTCATCCCTTTAAGGGAAATCTATACAGCCTTTAAAAATCATATTAGAGAATAATATTGAAAATGTTTAATACTGTTAGTTTTAAAAGTTTATTAAACAACATCTATAGTTGGATTCCTGATTTATTAAAATTTACAAATTAAAGGATATTTGTAAATACATATTAAAATAGAAATAAATGCCAAAATAGTAGATAATAAATGAATAAAATAATTTTTCTTCTTTGTGCATCTCTATGCTTTCAAGATTTTTGTGATTAACAGGAATTATTCATGAACACAGAAATCACCATTACATTGGAATATTTACTGACTTTTATTTTCAAGAAAAAAAATGGCACATTCTTTACACATTCCATATTTTCATGAATTTAGTCATAGTTTTTTTTCTTTCCTTGAGTCAAAATTAATGAAGTTTTTACTTTCTGTGACATATTACAAATTTTAGTTACTTTAAAGCAGGTATATCTAAACCGTAAAGTCCAGAAACAACAGGTGAAATTCACTGAGTTCTCGTGACCAATAAGATAGAAAACAAAGACACCAAACAGAAGTGAAATCACAAAATTATAAACGATTTTACATTTCCTATTTGCAAACATATATGTCTTCATATTAGAAATCTAAAAATAAATCTTTCCCTGGACCCCCTATGTACTCAGTCCCAGACCTCATCTACCTGCTTCTTTCAGAGGAAAATTCCTCCAAAGAGCTGGCATACTCACTTTCTCCACTTTGCATCCCATTTTCCTGAGCAACCTATTCTGATCAGGTCTTTCTTCTCACTAGTCCACTGAAACTACTCTTACCAAGGTCACTACACTTTGCCAAATCCAATGTCAACTGTCTGATTCATTTTACTCCATCTCTCAGCAGTATTCCTACTGCTTGTTCCGTGAGTAGCTGAAATACTTTTTTCACTTGGCTTCCAGGCCACCACACTCCTTTACTCCTCTTTTCTCTCTGATCATCCCTCAGTCTTTCTCTCACTGAACTCTAAATATGTGATCTCATACAATCCCATAAACATCTGTATGCTACAGACTCCCAAATATATATCTCCCCTGAACTCCAGGCTCATATATCCAACTACATACTCAACATCTCTTCCGTTTCTAATAAGCATCTCAACCATAATATGTCACACACCTAATCCTCTCTAATATCCCCATCTCAGCATCTGGTACCACTATTCTGGTACCACCCAGGTCCAAGCCTAACTATTATCCTTGATTCCTCTCTGTCCTTCACACTCCATACCCAATCCACTAGAACGTTCAGTCAGCATCATCTCCTAAATAGATCCCAAGCCTGATCGTTTCTTTACTTCTCCACTGCAACAACCCTAAGCCAATGGGACAATTCCAACAGCTTCCTATCTGATTCCTCTGCTTCTACTCTTGCAACTATCCTTCCTTCCTTCCTCATCAATTTCCTTCTTCACATGCAGCATAAATTTTAAACATATGCATGCTTACACACGCACACATGCACACACACACACACACACACACACACACACACCCTTGATCATATCATTCTCCTGGTTCAAATGCCTCCACTGCAATTAGAATAAAATCCAAAAGTTGTAACCCTGGTTTATGGTATGACCTGGACCCAGATGACTCTCTAACCACATCTCTAAATATTCTCCTACTTCATTCATTCCATGCAAAAGAGTCTTGTATTTGGTTCTTCCAACTTCCAAGCTCATTCCATCCCAGGAATTTTATGAGTGCTATTCTTCCTGCTTGGAGCACCTTTTGTTTTCGCATGGCTATCTCTTTTCTTTCAGCTTAAATGCTATCTTCTAAAAGAGGACATCTATAACTGAAATAATAGCCCCTACACCTGACTTTCTCCATCACACAACTTCTCTTATTTCTTTCATAGCACTTTTAAAAATATTATCAAATATATCCCAATACGAGGAAAGATTTTTTTCCCCAAAATTATCCGAAATAAGACAAAATCATTTTTAAGGTTCTTATAAAGTCTATCGCAGCAACTTCTCTTAACTACTTTACTTTTAAAAACAATTTAATTCAATGCTGGCTCTAAATATTTCTAAAAATCACCTGATAGAACTGGTTTTAAAAAGAGAAAATGATGATACTTTATAGATTTTGTATTTTTCCCTGTGGTATAACGTCATGACTGAATTCCTTGGATATCATTGTAATTACATTGTGGAGATCACAAATATATCCCTAGAGGACAAGTTATTTTAAAGTCCTAATGTTAAATATGATGTCATATGCAGATTCAAAAAGTGCTATTTCCTCAGTAACTTAGAAGTGAAGGTAAAGCTGTGTGGGAAAGTGTGTCAGATACTTGGAAAAGTGGCTCTAGTGATGTCAAAATCAATGATGCAGAGATGCATATAAAGAGTTTGTATACAGGTCTATAATATTACAATAACAAGAATTTAAGGGCTTCGCTGGTGGCGCAGTGGTTGAGAGTCCGCCTGCCGATGCAGGGGACACGGGTTCGTGCCCTGGTCCGGGAGGATCCCATGTGCCACGGAGCGGCTGGGCCCGTGAGCCATGGCCGCTGAGCCAGCGTGTCCGGAGCCTGTGCTCCGCAACGGGAGAGGCCACAACAGTGAGAGGCCCGTGTATCGCAAAAAAAAAAAAAAAAAAAAAAGAGTTTGTATACAATCGTTTCAGGAAATGTAAATGTAAAATAGTAACACCATTAAATTATGCATCATATGTAATATATAATTTAACATACACATACAAAACTGAGTTAATAAATTAAATAGTTTGTTAACGTTTGCCTATATTATTCACACTGAATAACTGAATACACTGAATATATGTAATTATACATTCCAGTTGATCAAATAAATTTGGAGAATCTTTGCACTGAAAATATGGGCCTTTGCCTATTATTTGAGTTTTTCTTAAGGTCAGATTTGTACAGCAAATTATTTATGTTTTTACTGTTTCTCTCTGCCCACCACTGTCTGCCCCTGTTCTGTGAGGCATTCACCATTGTTTCTCCAGCTCCTAGGTCAGTGGCTGATACGCATGAGCCTCTAAGAAATGCTTACTGAAGGCATAAATTCAGATAATAACAAGCTTTCAATTATTTTCAGAAATAGTTATCCAAGATGTGAAAAAGTAATAACCAAGCAATAAATATCCATTAGCTGGATCCAGGATTTAAAGAAATCAAACTGTTTTCAAAAAGAATTTAAGTTACAATTGCAGAGATATCTATACTGCTGTTAAATCATTCCAGAAGCTGCTTTTAATACTCCCTAGAACTACACTTACCATCTTTAGAGTGTTGGTCAAAGCAAGATAAGCTAGTGAAAAATTTTGTAAGCAATCTTCAACCTGTTTGTATGACTGATGTTGATATCTATTATCTTTTTTATGCACAACTTACCAACATTAATGGGCTGAACTGACATTGGAGGTGAGTGAAAAATTACTCCACCAGATGTGATTTTCAAATACATAAGAAGGGTGTAATTGATTTTGACTGTTGGCACAGGCACATGACATTCACAACATTCATGAACACTGCAGTTGCACTGAACAATCTGAAAACTGTTTTTCTGGGGGAGCAGAGGTGACTCTTCTAATACTTCAAGCCTATATGGAAAAAGAAGAGCTAAATATTAACACAGATGTGAAAGCACTGGATATATTTAAAATGTAGGACACAATATCCAAATTGAGGGCAGCTATTCTGCACACTCAGCTTAAAGAGCATCTGGGGAAAAAAGATACATTATAACAAGGATACAAAGACAAGGGTCAAAGCAGGTTAGCTATCAGAAATAATATAAACAATGGGCTTCCCTGGTGGCGCAGTGGTTGAGAGTCCGCCTGCCGATGCAGGGGACACGGGTTTGTGCCCCGGTCCGGGAGGATCCCACATCCCGCAGAGCGGCTGGGCCCGTGAGCCATGGCCTCTGGGCCTGCACGTCCGGAGCCTGTGCTCCGCAGTGGGAGAGGCCACAACAGTGAGAGGCCCACGTACCACAAAAAAAAAAAAAAAGAAAAAAAAAAGAAATAATATAAACAAGAAGACAGTGAAGTACTGAAAGGAAAGAAAAATTGTGATCCTAAACCCTATATGCAGTAAAAATATCTTTCAAAATAAACATGCAATAAAGGCTTTTTCAGACACGCCAAAATGGAAATAACTCATTATCATCAGACCAGCATTATAAAAAATGCTAAAGGAAGTCCTTCAGGCAAAAAGAAAATGATAGTAGATAGAAGTCTGGTTCCACACAAAGAAATGAAATTTAACTAAAAGGGTAGATATTTATTGACTGATTAAAGCAAAAATAATAACCATGTAGTGTTGGGTTTATAACATAGGTAGAAGTAAACTGTATGACATTAGTACCAAACTTGGGGAAGGGGGAGATCTGTAAGTACACAGTTGTAATGTTCTTCTACTATACACAAAGTGGTGTCATAGCAGCTAGAGGTATAATATCAGTTCGACTATAATAAGTCAAAGACCTATATTCTAAATCCTAAAGCCACCACTAAAGTCATAAAACAAGAAGTTACAGCTAATAAGCTACGATAATCAGCCATTGGAGTATGAGTGTAAAGATAGGAAAATAGATTAATGGAACAGAAGAGGGACCAGCACCTATATGTACAATCAATTTTCTACAAAGGTACAAGCAGTTCTGTGGAGAAAAAGTAATCTTTTCAATAAATTGTGCTGGAACAGTGGGATATCTACATGCTCCCCACCCCAAAAAGCAACTTTAATCCATACCCCCCACCAGACCTAAAAATTAATTCAAAATGGATCATCAATCCAAATGTCAAGTCTAAAGCTATGAATCTTTTAGAAGAAAATATGGGAAAAAATTTTTGTGGCCTTGGTTTAGATAAGAATTTCTTAGATGAAACACAAAAGCATGATCCATAAAAGAACAAATTGATATTGTTACAAAGTAGAAACTAACACACCACTGTAAAGCAATTATACTCCAATAAAGATGTTAAAAAAGAAAAAGAACAAAATGATAATTGGACTTCTATCAAGATTGAAAACTTCTGTTCTTCAAAAGACACTGTGAAAGATTAAAAATAACAAAAGACAAGTCACAGACTGAGAGAATACATTTGCCAGTCATCTCTCTAATAAAGGACTTGAATCCAGAAGATATAAAGAACTTTCATAACTCAATAATAATATTAAAAAATCCAATTAAAAATAGGCCAAAATGTCAATAGTCACTTCTCCACAGAATACATAGAATGAAAAGAAACATGTGAAAAGAAGCCCCAAATCACTAGTTATTCAGAAAATGCAAATTAAAACCCCAATACTACTATCCACATATTAGAATGGTCAAAATTGAAAAAATTCATCATATCACATATTGAAGAGGTATGCAGGAACTGGAACTCTAATACACTGCTGGTAGGAATGTAAAATGATACAACTTTGGAAAACAGTTTTGCAATTTCTTAAGTTGTTAAACATACACCTACTATATAATTTACATATTCCATTCCCAGGTATTCATCCAGGAGAAGTAAAAGCATATATCCTTACAGAGATATGTACACAAGCAAGTACAGAGAATTGTAGCAGCTTTCTTTGTAAGAGCCAAAACCTGTAAACAACTCATTTATCAATCAATAGGTGAGTAGACAAACAAACTGTGGTATATTCATATAATGGAATGCTACTCAGCACTGAAAAGGAATGGACTGCCAGTAGATTCACACAGCATTAATGAATCTCAAAATAATCATGCCATGTGAAAGCAAGACAAAAGTTCTGTAGGAATGCATTTATATAAAATTCTAGAAAATGCAAAGAAACCTTTGGTTACAGAAAGGGTCAGATCAGTCATTGCCTGGGGACAGTGGAGGATGGGAGGTGGGGCTGGTGGTAGGGTACCACAGGTAGGAGTAGAGGGTGGGATTACAAAGGGGCAAGAAGAAATTTTGTGATTGACAATAGATTCATTTTCTTTATTATGGTGAAGACTTTATGAGTGGTTTCATATATCAAAACTTATAAGTCTACACTAAATATGTACAGTTTATTTTATATTCTTATATGGCAAAAAAGCTGTTTACAAAAAAAAGGAAATCTAGGGAAAAGTTTTTAAGCAATACTTTGCCTATCACTGTAAACCTACAAATGAATGGGTTAACTTTAAAAAATAACTGTAATTATCTTATAGGGTTACCCAACTCAAGGCATAGAGAATAACAGCCTGCAACCAAGACACAGACAGTTGTTATTTCTGATTTTTTCGTGTTTGTTTTTTTAATCTGCCTCATCCCATGGAGAGTCTAAGCCTTGGTATAAACGAGAAGTCTTTAGGGTGGAAGTTCATGGCAGGGGCGGGGAGTATCCATGCCTCATATTCCCTGTCTTGCTTGAGCTACCCCCATTCTGTCCATAAACACCTGCTGCCTCGTATCCAAGCCACTGCACGCTTTTTAAAGAACCTGGGGACAGGGAGAGAGTATTAATATTTAGGCATGATCACTGCCTTCAGAAAAGACCTCAGTCCTTTTGGAGGAAAAAGCTGTAAGAGATAAATATACTAACTAAAAATTCAACGTGGAGAAAGTGTTGCTTTAGAAACTGTGCTAACTAGCCTATACATGAGGATTCAGATATAAACACATGAGAGAAACGGACCCTAACCTTTCCAAACACACCCCACGAATTATTAAGTGTTTTGAATTATGATAGATGTTTTCAAGTTTCCTGAGCTAGACTTTAGTATTCCTTTAGTCCTAAAAAAAAAACATCAATCAGGAAACAACATTTACAAGACATTTTAATGTGCAAAGCAATATCCTGGGCACTGTGGAAGGGATACTGTTATTGTAAGAAGCACACTAAATTAACATTGAGACCTAAATCAGGTTTTTCTGTTTGCTTATGAACCATAAGACCATAGACAAGTAAGTTCATCTTTGTGAGCCTTGGTCTCCTTAAACAGTAAAACAGAGAAAATGCCTGAACCATCTGTCTTTATTAAGTTTTTGTGAATATAAAAGACAATTACATAAAAGTTTTTTTTTTTTTTTTGCAGTACGCGGGCCTCTCACTGTTGTGGCCTCTCCCTTTGCGGAGCACAGGCTCCGGACGCGCAGGCTCAGCGGCCATGGCCCACGGGCCCAGCCTCTCGGCGGCACGTGGGATCCTCCCAGACCCGGGCGTGAACCTGCTTCCCCCGCATCGGCAGGCAGACTCTAAACCACTGCACCACCAGGGAAGCCCCATAAAAGTATTTTTAAAAACTTTAAAGGGCTATACACCCATGAAATTCCATTTTGAATTGGAGGTGGAATGACTTAGCACTTTCAACTTTATCTAAATCTTTAAACAAATCCAATGAAATGTTATTTTTAAAAATATCACACCATGGCTTTTATGTGTTTTTCAAATATTAAAATAAAAGCTTTTATCAGAAGAGTATGGAACAAATTACAATTCATTTAATTGTAATTGTAATTGTCAGAAATATGCTTGCAGCTTGTATTATGCTTTGACTGAAGAACTCCCAAATTTTAAGCCACAAATAGAACTGAACAGAAAACAAGACACATACACTTCAGTAATATTTTTTAAAGGATAGGAAATTCTGGTGATATTTTTCTTTTTTAAAACAAAAAGAAAAGTTAGAATCACACTGTCTTACTTTACACGGTCTCACCAATGCCATCTTTTTCTAAATACAGTGGACATTTGTAGAATACGGCTGATTACCAATGAAATTAACTCTGTGGTTTCTCTACCACTTCACTGTTGTGTTCTATTTAATCAATCTATTTTCATTTTCTTTACAATTTAAATATATGCAAATATATATATTCATAATAATGACTATATACAATGATTATATATTATATAGTATGTATATATACAACATATATTGTAGTATTTCATAATTTGTGTTTTTTTAAAAAAAAACAAACTCCATTCAGTAATTTCCCAAACCACTCCAACAGATAACCCCATCATGAAAGTCTAAGAATGAACCTAAACCTAGTTTTCAAATGCTCTAAACAGGGGTGAGAAACCTGCAGCCCAAATAACACCCATTTTTAGAAGGACTTCTTACATTAACCAATGGTTTAAAACAATATAAAGAAAAGAGGAAGAATATTCCATGATTCACGTAAATTATATGAAATTCAAATTTCAGCGTCCATAAACACAGTCGTGCTCATTCATTTACATATTAATTGTGACTACAAGGTTGTGATAGAGACAGTATGGTGGGCAAAGTCTAAAATATTTACTCTCTAGACTTTTAAGAAAAAAATTTTTAATCCCAGCTATAGGCCAAAAACATTTTGTACTCCCTACAGGTGGGTATTTGATGGGCAAAAGACACAAAAATAAGGAAACCACATTAAATATATCATCAAATTTCATTATATAACATATTTGCAATGTACACGAAACACCTTGAGGATCACTAATTCAATTTTTCAAGCCACCTTATTAGTTCCCTTATGAGGGAACTAATAACACCTACTTTACAAGTAAAAAACTGAGCTCAAAGAGAACGTAGACCTGGAATTCATCTTAAGTCTCATACTTCCACGTTCAGTGCTTGTTTCATCACACCCAAGCTGTCTTATCATTACAAGCTGTCTTATCATTACAAGATAACTTTCACTTTTACCATTGTCATTTAATTTAGGGGATTGATAAAAACTTTAATGGCCACAACTAAAGAATAATTATAATCTGAATTATGTTAATATTTCTATAAATCAGAATATTGGAGAATTACAGAATTATTTCAAATTATTTTTTCCTTGAGGAAAACATTAGATATTTCTCATGACAGCAGAAGTTTTTCCAAGTTTGTGTGAAACCTGTAATACACCAGCCTTGTTACTTGCCAAAGTCAGCATAAGAACTTCTATTACCTTCCAAAAGATTTTTTAAAGTTTTAAGTATTTATGAACATCAGGGGCTTCCCTGGTGGTGCAGTGGTTGAGAGTCCACCTGCCAATGCAGGGGACACGGGTTCATGCCCCGGTCCAGTAAGATCCCACATGCCGTGGAGCGGCTGGGCCCCGTGAGCCATGGCCGCTGAGCCTGCGCATCCAGAGCCTGTGCTCCGCAACGGGAGAGGCCACAACAGTGAGAGGCCCATGTACCGCAAAAAAAAAAAAAAGTTTTAAGTATTCATGAACATCAAATGATACTTTAAAATTTTGATAATGCTATTTTTAAACCATCAAAATTTTAAAGTAGTATAAGTTAAAATGGTGATCAAATTTTTAAAATAAGAAAGAGATACACTGGCTTAAAATAACCAAAACTTAAGAATTTCTGAAATTCTTGAAAAATGTTTATGCAGCAAAATATTTTATGCGTTGCCAACACACACACACACAAATTCAGTGTCACTATTTATTTAATTTCTCTATATGTGAGTAAACTTTACTTGCAAGTGAAAATAGTGAAAAAAATGGTCAAATAAATTTTAAATTTGGCTTCTTTGCAAATTTCACAATTTTGGCAATATTTCTACTCAAAAATTAGATATATAATTAGTACTGAAATTTCATCTTTTAGCCACAAATGGTTCATAGAAAGCACATTCTATCATCTGACCTTTGATCAAATTACTTGTTCCCCTCAAATTTTTCTATGAATATATTAATGTTTCTCTAAGCAAAGATCTATACTAAATTATTATAGGAATAACACCAAATGAGTGTTCTTGATTGTGACATAAACTGAGAGCAAAACATAGTGGGCAAACCAATAAACATGAATTGGAAAATTTAGCATTAGCTTTGTGTATAATTTAATCAAGTCACATTTTAAATCTCAGACTGGTAACCTATACAAATGTTACTCCCCAAAATCTAGTTTACCAATCCCAAGTAATTTCAAAGAACAGGTTAGTATCCCAGACTAGTCTCATCATAATAGATTCCTGGACCCTCCATGGAGAATTCAGTAGGTCTGGGGCCAAGGAATCTGTTTTTAATAAGTGTCATAGACCAGCGGTTCTCAAAGTATGGTCCCCAAGCCAGTAACATCAGCATCATCTGGAAATTGATAGAAATGCAAATCCTGTCCAGACCTCATGAATTAGGCCCAGGTAAGAAGTTGACTTAGATGTATTTCATCAAGGAGACAAATTTAAGAAGCATTCTGTAAAACACAAAGTACTCATCAGATGTACAACATCACCAAACAAATGGAAAATCAACAAGGATGAGAGGGAGGAAGAAAAAAGAAAGAAAATAAAAAAGGAATGCAAACGAAAACAAATAGACCTAAATGTACATCAAGTTAACAATACAACCACCTGAGGCAGAAGGGGAGGGGATATCCTAATTAACTTCAGAACACAGAATTTTAGCAAAGGCAAAATGAGTCTAAACAAACATTGCACTCTAGTTACCCTATTTGTTTTCTATGGTGGTATGGCTTAGCTATTCCAAAACTACTTTGTGTGTATTCTAGGACTGAGCAACTAGGTAATATATTGTTGGAAAGGGAAGCAAGATTTCTCACTGCTAGAAAAAGGAGTTACAAAAAAAAAAAAGAAAGAAAAGAAAGGCTAGGATAGATCCTGTGGTTTTGAACTAGAACAAGAGACATTAGTATTGCCAGAACAAAATCCAACATTCTTTGGGTTTTAATATGCTTTTAATATGTGTATATACAGAGAGATATAAAAATATAGACTTGTGAGTATTATATATACACATTATGTGTGTACTGTGTGTATGTATACATATAACTATGTAGCTGAGTGGGCCTAGAAACAATACCACCCAAGTAACAGTGAGCATCTAGCCCCCCGATACCACTTTGTAAACATCATTCTCCAACAGAAAGGAATCAGGGCTCCTTGGAAAAATGGCTGATACCAGTGTCAGAGCAGGAAAAGTATAAAATCAACCTGAAACATCTTGTAGTGCTAGAAAGTAAGGAGTCCTATTTAAAAAAAAAAAAAAAGATCTAACACATCAAAAGGACACAGAGGCCAGTTTACATAAGCACCCACTGCCAAATATGGGACAGTGTGAGCAATAAAATAAATAATGATAGTAACTAAATATAGCTCACAAAATAAAATAATAATCCATGAGTCCATCTTGATAGGAAGGAAGGAAGGGAGGGAGCGAGGGAGGAGGAAAAAAGGAGGGGGAAGGAAAGAAAAAAGGTAAGAGAGAAAGAATGGAAAGTGTACTTCTCACAGAGACTAGCACTGTGGCCTGCACACACTGTTTCTTAATTAAATAACACTATGCCTAAAATGTCCCAATTAACATTGAGCACGTTTGTTTATAAATAATGCATCTTTCTTCTCTAAAAATTTCAGTTGTTCTTTTTTATATTGTCAATTTCTCTCCTCATTATGTTCATGTTTTCCTTTATATCCTTGAGCATGTGGAGCATGCTAAAACTAACTGTCTGCTAATTCTATTATCTCTGCCATTTCTGGGTCTGCTTCTATTGTCTATTTTTTCTTTTGGGGTTATATTTTCCTCTTCCTTCATATATGTACCATTTTTTACTGGATGCCAGACATTGTGAATATTACAATTGAGTGTTGGATTATGTTGTTTTGCCTTAAAGAATGTTGGATTTTGTTCTGGCAATCAGCTAAGTTACTTGGGTGACTTAAGTGTGAACCTTTTAAGCTTCTTTTAAGCTTTTTTGGGGGGCGTATAGAATAGCCTTGACTGTAGGGCTAATCTGGCCCCACTTTTAAAGTGTGGCTATTATGGGGTTTCTACTGAATGTCAGTGATATTCAACAAGGTCTCTCCAAGTCTCCCTGTTGGAAACTTTCATTATTCCTGGCCCTGTGTGACCTCTGGGAATTGCTTAGATTACAGCTCCTGGTAGTTGTTCTCTTCCTAGAAGTTTTCTTGCCCAAGATCATAGACAGACGGGTATTCAGCCAAAGAATCAAGGGGACCCCAGTGCTAACTCCTGTGTACCTCCCTGCTTCAGGTACCCTGCCCTATGAATCAAGCCCCCTTTTACCCTCTGAACTCTTCTCTCTGTCTCCTCAATTCAGCAATATTGCTGGGCTCTGTTTGAGTTCCCCAGCCTTGTGCCATGTCCTGGAAATTGCCTCCAGCCCGGAAAACCTGAGTAAAATAGAACTTACTTTGTTTCCTCCTCTCAGGAATCACGTTCTGTTCTGCCTTTGTCCAATATCTGAAAATAGATGTTTTCTACTTTTATCGACTTTTCTAGTTGTTTATGACAGAAGAGTAATCCTAGAACTTATTATTCCCTCATGGCCAGAAGTCACTTTTGCTGACTTTTTATATTAACTTCTGAAGATATGTATTCACATAGTTCAAAACTTGGTTTTCTTTAAAGGGAGTAGTGAAATGGGGTGATGACTTGATGGAAATGTGTGATCAAGGAAATCTATGTTTTAAGTGGGAGTTACTGCAGCATGTGTATCGGCTGAGAGGAAAACTTGATGATGCAGGAGAGAGAGGGGATAATTGCCAGAACAAAGTCCTTGAGTGACAACAGGGGATGGGACTCAAAACACAGAAGAAAGGGTTCATTTTATATTGGAACCCAGAGAATTCATCAGCAACTAAAGAAAACAAGGAAACTGCATAGGCACTGACATGAGCAGGCTGGTAGATTTTGGTGAGAAAAGCAAAAACTTGAACCCGCCCCCTCCACCTCCTGCTTTCCCAGTGAAAATCAAAAACAAGGTCATCAGCAGGTCTCTCTGGCTCTCTCTAAGGGAAGCCAGCTGCCATGTTGTAAGATGCTCTATGGAGAATACACAGGACAAAGAACTGAAGAAGGCCTCCAGTCACAGCCTGGGAGGAACTAAGGCTTTCTGTCTAGTGGCTCATGAGGAATTTGGAAGCCTAGGGAGTGAGCTTGGAAACAGATCCTCCTGAAGTTGAACCTTGAAATAACTGCACTCCTACCTGACATCTGCAATGCAACCTTGTGAAAGACCTTAAGATGTCCCAGCTAGCTGCACCTAGATTCCTGACCCACAGAAACTGTGAAATGATGAATAACTGTTGTTTTAAGTCACTAAATTTTGGGTAATTTATCATATGGCATAGATAGCCAAGGAAGATATTGGTACCTGGAAGTGGGATGCTGCCATAACAAATACCTAAAAATGTGGGTGTGGCTTTGGAGCTAGGTGATGGACACAGGCTGGGAGTATTTGAAGAGGCATGATGGAGAAAGCCTAAAACACCTTGAACAGACTGTTAGTAGAAGTCTACAGTTTGAGGACACTGCCAGCGAGGACACAAAAAGAAGTGAGGAACATGATATTGGAAACTGGAGGAAAGAGAATCTTTCTTACATAGTGGTCGAAAGCTAAGTAACACATCGGCAGTTCTGTGGACAGTGTAGAATGTGCCTACTGATCTGGTGATCTATTTCAGGAGACTTCCAAACAAGTGCTGAAAATGACTCTTGGTTCCTTACTGTTTCAAGAGGAGAGATATTCATTGACAAAAGGGCTGTTAAACAAAGGAAGTAGGACTTGAAAGTTGTAAAATTCCCAGCCTCTCCAGATGGCTAAGGATGTTTGAAATGGCTTCTAAGCAAAGAGAAGAGCTTATTTCTAAGAGACCTGCGGGCTTTTATCTAATGGAGTGAACCCCAGTAAGATTCCCAGGAGGCTGTGCCATCTTGTGAGAGAATTACAGTAGCAGAAACACTGCTAGCTTAGACTGAAGGAGTACAAAATGAAACAAAGCCACTGGATTCCCAAAATTGTGCCAACCGGAAGCATGCTGAGAAAACTACTCAGCTGCAGAGATGTGTAACTTTTCATTAAAAAAATGGAAGGCGAATCAGAGGGCAGAACCAAGGGCCCAGAGAGCAGAGCCAAGGGGCATGGAGATTTACTCCTGAGGCTGAGGTGACAGAGGGACTAGGCCTGACATGACAGGTAGGGGGAGAGATGATCAAAGAGTGGGATCCTTGAAACTGAGATTAGAGAAAGAGCAAGCTTATCAGCTAATGACAAGATCCATGAGAATGGGTAAGCTAGGTTGGATGAAGAAGAGAAGAGTAAAAGTAAAGCTTTCAAGAAATTGAAGATCATCCAGATTGATGCTGAAATCACCAAGAATGCTGACAAGAGTTACAGTGAAGAGACAAAGTAAACTAGGTATTAGCAGTTACAAAAGTCCAAACTCCCTGGACAACCCTTGCTTATTCATCCACCTTGATTTCTCATCATTCCCCAGCTTCCCAACCACAGAACTTTTCAAGTCCTCAAATGTCTATATGTGACTGTGTTCCTTTGCAAATGCTCTTCACTCTCACTAGCTCATTCTTCTCTGCCCCCTTATATCCCCCCTAGGCAGATACTTCTAGCATATGTTTCTCAAAGTCCCCATATTTATTACATCACAGCATTTTCAAACTTTATTATGTTCTTTGTCTTTACTGTCAGCTCCAAGAAGGCAAGGGTTGAGTCTGAGCTGTTTAACACTGTTCCCTACACTCAGCTCAGTGTCTGATGTACACATAGGCACCTCACAAAGGAAGAAGAGGATTTCCTTCCTAGGTCTAAGAGAAAATTCAAAAATAACACATTTGTACGGTATCTCTCCTTCAGTTTCTCGGACAAACATTAATATCTGACCTTAAACAATGCTTTCCCTTAAGGGACATATTTATAGGGCTTTAAGTCCCTTATAAACATTAGGTTTTAGTTCCTTTTAAATACATACTTATTTACACATGGAAGCATTTGAAAGACTTCTCTCATGAATTCTCTAATGTCTTGAGGAGGTGATTTTGATGAAAACTTTTCTATAGTAACCATCCTTATGGATTTCCTCTTCCACAGAGGTTTCATTTGTTATATGGGCCAGCTCTTCCTCCTGATCTGAAGAGTCTTATTTAAATTTTTGGAGATATATTGCCCAAAGATGCACACACAAATAGAATTCAAGGTGGAAATAGTATGTGACAATTGGTAAAACTAACCAAATCATACAATGGAGAGAACAATTAAAGTGGCAAGAAAAAAAGAAAAGAAAAGAAAATGCTTCTCAAATTGCATGCAATTAGGTTTTCCTGTATTAATATTTTTCAGAAACCTGAGTTCAAATAAAAGCAGGTTAAAAGAATCTACTAAATTCATCATATGAGCAAGTTGAAAAATCTATTTAGTTTATCATAATTTTCTCATTTTTCTGGGTCTTACCATTTAGATGAACAGACCAATGGCTACTTAGCTGACTGAAGTTCAAATTCGCAGCTGTAGCTAACTTACTATGCAATTTTGTAATGTTCTGACATATTCATATATAATATCTTTTTCAGAAAATGCAGACCTCAGACATAACTATGGCCTATACATTATAAAAATTATAAAATATAAATCCTTACACATAGTCACAGAGCTTTAAAACTGAGCACATTACCCTAGCCCACTGATAATATTTGAAATTCTCTTGAATAGGAACCTAGTGAGATTTTAATCATCACCCAAAGTATTCAGGTCATCACAAAAATGTACTACATCGCAAAGGAATTCTTTTCTCTGAGCGAAAATCTGTCTTGGTTAATAAAGCAGGAAACTTTCTGCCCAGACGTCAAATATATCCTCATCCACCACAGTGCTTCCTTTCTTCTCTCAATACGTTTTAAGACCAACCCTTCATCTGTGCTCTTTTTCTGGAACTTGCCTATTGAACCATTCACTCTCTGTCATGTATCTTCAATGGGTCCCCTTCTACCACATCTTCAATTTTTCTCTCCCTGCTGGGTCATTTTCTATAGACTAGAAACGAGCTCATTCTTTCCCATCCTTTACATGTTCACCTTTGGCTGTGCATTTGCCCATTACTCCTCTACCTTCTCACTTTACTACTTCAGCAGGCTTCTTGGGCCTCTAGAGATTTATAGCCCAGTCATTCTGTTGTGAACATTTATCCACCTGGCTGCCCAGCATCTGCCTGGGAAATCTACTCTTCTGTTAGGCTGAAACACTAGCAGCTACGGCACATTCTCACCAATCGGATACTCCCATTCAAGACACTGGCCCTAATGAGAACTGCACTCATTAAAGCAGCAGGAGCTAGCAGGGGCTTCTAGATTCATCTAGTGACCAGCATTAGAGGTGGAAATCATCACAGAGACACTCAATGACCAGATGTGACAGCAGGGGCACCCTATCTGGGCTACTCCTGTAGGGTGACTTTAAGAATTAGTCCAGGGAATTTCCTGGAGGTCCAATGGTTAGGACTCAGCACTTTCACTGCTGGAGGCCCGGGTTCAATCCCTTGGTGGGGAACTAAGATTCCACAAGCCTTGCAGCGAGGCCAAAAAAAAAATTAGTCCAGCAGTCTAACGTAAGTTATAAATATTAACTACAGTCTGATAATCAGTACATAATGAGGATGGTAGCAGCTATGCAAATTTTCTTCTAAAATTTGTCTTATTTACCTTCACACCAGAAATTTTCAAATTTTAGTTCCATCAGATTCATCTAAAGGGCTTGATAAAATACAGATTGATGGGCCTCACCCCCAAAATTTCTGATTCTAGTTCTGGGACAGAGTTATCAAATTTAAATTTCTAAAATATTTCCAGGTGATGTTGATATGCTTCTCAATGCTACCTGCCCACATATTTTTGTTATTAGCTCTTATTCATTCCTGAAGTTTCAACTTAGCTATCTCCTTCCTTGGGAAACCTTCACTCCTCTTGCCACCAGTGCTCTAGACATCCCCACGTAAGGCTCTCACACCATTCTTGTGCTCCCACACCTTCATGTGCCTACCAAGTGCACATCAGTAACCACTAAAACTGAAGCCCTATTTTGATACATATTTGTACATATCTGTCCCAACCACTAGCCTGTGAGTGGCTCAAGAGCAGAGATCATAACTATTCTTTTTTTAAAAAAATATAAGACGGGCTTCCCTGGTGGCGCAGCAGTTGAGAGTCCGCCTGCCGATGCAGGGGACATGGGTTCATGCCCCGGTCCGGGAAGATCCCACATGCCACAGAGCGGCTGGGCCCGTGGGCCATGGCCGCTGAGCCTGTGCGTCCGGAGCCTGTTGCTCTGCAATGGGAGAGGCCACAACAGTGAGAGGCCCGTGTACCGAAAAATAAATAAATATATAAACAAAAATAATAAAATATATATATATAAGACAAAATATATTTTTAAAACTAAAGGTAAGATACAAAACAAAGAAGAATGTTGTATAAAGGTTAATGGGAAAATACATCAAGAAGATGTAACAACTAAGAACATAGATCCACCCAACAACATAGTCTAAAAATACATAGAACAACATACGGCAAAACAGTGAAGTTTGCAGTTATTTTAAAAAGTTGATGTAACTGCAACCATTGCAGTTATTTTAAAAAGTTGATATAAAATACACATCTAGTGGGGCTTCCCTGGTGACGCAGTGGTTGAGAATCTGCCTGCCAATGCAGGGGACACGGGTTCGAGCCCTGGTCTGGGAGGATTCCACATACTGCGGAGCAACTGGGCCTGTGAGCCACAATTACTGAGCCTGCGCCTCTGGAGCCTATGCTCCGCAACAAGAGAGGCAGCGACAGTGAGAGGTCCGCGCACCGCGATGAAGAGTGGCCCCTGCTCGCCACAACTAGAGAAAGTCCTCGCACAGAAACGAAGACCCAACACAGCCAAAAATAAATAAATAAATAGATTAAAAAAATACACATTTAGTAAAGTCTATGAATACATCTTTTTCTTGACATCTTTGTTTCTTTAAAATTTTTTTACTGTGGTAAAATATACATAACATAACATTTACCATTTTAAGTGTACAGTTCATGATATTAAGTACATTCACATTGTTGGGTAACAATCCCTACCATTCAACTTCAGAACTTTTTTCATCTCCCCAAACTGAAACTCTGAACCCATTTAAACAAGAACTCTTCATTACCCCTCCCCTAGTCCCTGGTAGCCATCATTCTACTTTCTGTCTCTATTCATCTTTATATGGACAGTTTCTAGCACACTGCCCCTTAATTATATGACCTCAATAACTGCAGAACTGAGGGAGGTGAGTGACATTCTTCTTAAGCATCAAATAAAAGAACAAATGAGAATGAATTTTAAAGAGTTAAAATTCAAATAGAAATGGTATGTATTATCACTGGAATTATTAGAAAACTTGAATGACATATTAGCTGTTAGAATCATAAGTGTATGGCTGTTTGAAACCACCATCATGGCTCTCTACCTAGCACAAATAAATAAAAAGCACTTACATTTTAAGATAATAAAAAGATCAAATATGAGAGAAAAATCCACCAGAAAAATAAATATAAACTATTTCCCCTTCTCCACTCAAATATCTAACACTACTGAATTGAGTTCACGCTTCTTTGAGAATATATGCCCATCCACATCTGCAATGCTTTGCTACCTGAACCAACATGAGGAGAAAAGAGGAAACCTAATGGAGAAGAAGGTTGTATAAAAAGTACAGAAATGTACATTGATATAAAAGGAAATGCAGAGATAGAAGAGCTTTCATAATCTACTTCTGTATATGGAAACTCTTGCATTTCAAAAAAACTTGTGTCATGGAAATGTCCAAATTTATTTATTTGGTACTTACAGAAGATATAAAAGATGGACCTTAAGGTCATAATTCTTGAAAGGACTCTTAAATAATGACTCCATATAACAGATGAATAATTTCAAGTCCTCTTTCATCCAGCACTGTATGTTCCAGTTTGCACCTGAATTAAAAATAAACTAAATGAAACCCGAGAAAAACATTCTGAACAACTCAGTGAAAGAGAAGAGCTAAATTAAATTTACCAGTGTTCCAATACAACTTTCACTGCCCATTCTGAAAGAAAAAGAACAGGCTCTAACTGATCGTGTGTGTTTGCCCATTTAGTCCCTTTGGCCTTCAGTTTCCTTTTTCAGAAAGTAAGATAATTAAATTCAATTATTGTTTCTCAAACATTTTTAAAATCCTGAACCACTTAAGTAGGACAGAAGACCCCAAAACTCACCTAGCTCAGTTCATCCTCACTTTCCAAGAGACGAGAGAACATGAAATATCAAGGTACAAGCACATTTGGGGCAGTATTTAAGTGTCTGCTTTAGCAATAAAGCATGGTGATTCACATTGGAACTAAGATGCACATCTTAAATTTTTTTTTTTTTTTTTTTCGATACCCGGGCCTCTCACTGTTGTGGCCTCTCCCGTTGCGGAGCACAGGCTCCAGACGCGCAGGCTCAGCAGCCATGGCTCACGGGCCCAGCCGCTCCATGGCATGTGGGATCTTCCCGGACCGGGGCACGAACCCGTGTCCCCTGCATCGGCAGGTGGACTCTCAACCACTGCGCCACCAGGGAAGCCCTCAAATTCTTGTTATTGTAATAGTATAGTACCCATGTACTCATGTAATATATGAGTATATTTCACTGTACACTGAAAAACTCACCTGACAATGATAAACTATTAGTGATTTGTAATTTAGAGAGCAAGAATAGCAATAGTTGAAAATCATGACTAACTTAAGACAACACTAATACTTATCTTTAAGCACCACTAACATATTTCCCCATTTGAAGGATTTCTAGCTAGTAGGGACTTTGCATAGGTTGAGCCCTATGAAGTAAACAGCCCATATGGCAGAATATTAAATGGAAATCCTGAATAACCACCACTTAACCTAGTAATTTTAGTTACAAAAACTTAAACTCATTTAAAAATAATGAATTATTAGCCTTTATATATATACGTAAAATTAAAATCTGCATCAAAATCATTTCACTTGATAATCGAAAAAAGTGCTAACATTTTTTGATCATTTTACAGCTCATCACAGGGACCCTAACATTTTAAGTTCATTCTTAATATATTTAATAATCATTGGAATGGCTAAGTTAAGTTCCCTTACAAATTAAAGAACTGTGTCATTTAAAATTAACTTAAATGCTTATAGAGTCAGTTGGAGACACTGGGAGTTATTATTTCTAACTTGTTTTAAAACTCTGATTTTAGGGGCTTCCCTGGTGGCGCAGTGGTTGACAGTCCGCCTACCGATGCAGGGGACACGTGTTCGTGTCCCGATCCGGGAGGATCCCACATGCCACGGAGCGGCTGGGCCCATGAGCCATGGCCGCTGGGCCTGCGCATCCGGAGCCTGTGCTCCGCAGCAGGAGGGGCCACAACAGTGAGAGGCCCGCGTACCGCAAAAAACAAAACAAACAAAAAAAAACTCTGATTTTATTGCACAATTATGCTTTATCCTTACTCCTAACCTGATTTCAACAAACTGAGTGTTTCTTCCATCTAATCAGTGGTGCTTTGGCCCTCCAAGGGACATCTGGCAAAGTCTAGAGGTATGTTTTGATTGTCACAACTGGGGAGTGAGTGTTAACAGACATTAAGTGGGCAGAAGGCGGGGATGCTTCGAACATCCCACGATGCACAGAACAGTCCCCCATAACCAAGAATTATCTGGCCCACAACGTCAATAATTTTGAGGTTGAGAAATTCTGACTAACCCTACATAGGAGTGTTATATTATGTACGTCTTTATTTTCATACTGTAGGTCTCTACAATGTTAAGTCAATTGTCTCTGCTCTACTTAGATTTTCCAGAGGCTTGGAGATAATTTTGTTGTTTAGATTTCCACATGCAGAATTATTAACAACATGAGCTACACTTAGTATGCATTATACTTAAACAACAAAAAAAACCTTGATTTGGTTTTTTTGATCTCTCCTTGGTTACGGAGAGATTCCTTGCTTGCTTTAACTAGCTCAACAGTATTATCTGCCATTTGATATTTTATCTACTTAACAAAAATAAGTTGTACTTTTTCTATTTTAAAGCCAGTTTAGAAGACTACAAGAAATGTATGTTAAGGTTAAAAAGTTCCCTCATTACATTTTTATTTTATTTTTAGGGGATAGAAAATAATTGGGGACTTATTAGTTTGGTCCTAATTTTATTACTAATATAAAATAATAATGTGTGCTCAGAATCACATCCATAATACATCTATTTCACACAGGTTTCAGAGAACAGAACCATTTTGTTCAATACAGTTAAGTAAGAGGTAATGTTTGGAACATTAAAATACTTACCTGTTTGTTGAAAAACTAAAGAATTTACTGTTGAAACAAATGCCTTCCCTTCAATGTTGTCTGCATGTACAGAGCAGTTTTTATCTTCCTCGCTCCAAAAGCAACAGTGGAAAGTTGTTCTGGATGATAAGTTAGATAAGTAGGTACCACTTGAATTAAGTTTAGTTTCAACAAGTGCCTCATAATGTCCACTCAAATTTGAAGTGTTCTTTGAGATTCCAGCAGGCAAGAGGAAGTCATATGTTGTATTTCGTGGCATGCAAGACAACTTAAATTTCCAGGGAGTAATTGGATATGCCAAGTTAAATGCAGTTATCACATAAATAAATTCTGTTAGGACATTTAAAAGACACACAGAAAAGCAATTAATCATTTTGACTAGACATAAATAGGAAGTATCTAAGATTAAGCCATGTAGTGCTCAATAGTAATTACTTAACTTTCTAAGTGCTCAATCAGTGCCTAATGCATAGCTCTGTGCTTCCACTGAACAAAGTGTTACACTTAAGAGGGTGCATTTATTTATAGAGGTAACTTCACTCCTTAGCACCCCTTTTTTGGAAATTCACAATTCATTTTCCTCATTAATCTAACATCTCATAATTATATTTTAATGATAGGAAATTATAGCTAAATATTCCAATTTCCTTTTGTAAAAAATAAATTATTCTAATGAACTTCCAGCATAAATGGTAAGTATCTGGATGTGCAATTATATAAGCAAACATTAACGTGCTGTTTTAATATTTCTTAATGAGAATAACACCAAAATGTTAACACTACTTTCACTGAGTGCTTTTAGAAAGGGTTTGTCTTCAACATCAGGACAGCTGGATGATTTCCTGAATCTGCCCATGGTTCTCCAGATATATGACATCATATAAGACATGTCCTTAATGCATTCTCCAATAATTGATGCACAATGACAGACTTCTTACAGGAAACGTCCACTGCTGATTAAAGACAATTTATCACTTTTTAGACACATAAAATTAAGAACAATTTTATAATCCTGTACCCCCCGCAAAAATCCTCAGAAGTGATACTTGTATTTTAATGAGTAGTTGTTTGATAATAATATAATGAATTCTCCATAATTCTTTCTTTTATAAGTTACCCTAACGATCCAACAGCTGTGTTTCCTCATATACAAAGTAATGAAGAATGAAAATTCTAAGAATTTTTCATGGTTTTGTATAGAATGAGACTTTTGAAGGATTATGGTAAACATAAAAATGTAAGAAAATAGAAATTTTTTTTAAAATTAACAAAAGTATTGTTCTAAATTACAAAAGTAATACATGTAAAAATATTCAAATACACAATGACTGTTAACAATTTGGTTTCTAGAACTTTCTATTAATGTTAATATAAACATGTATCAGATGCAAAATTTAAGGCAAAAATGATTAACACGACTAGCATTATTTTTCCCACACTGATAACAATTAGGTATTATAACATCACCAAAAGTGAATCCTCACTGCAACTATGTTCCTTTGGACTTCAATCCTTCTAACATTTATTTCTGAAATTAGAACTCACTAAAAAGAGAACTGGGTATTTCTTCCATTTTACAAAACCAAGAATATGTATTGGTACTAATTAAAAGCATTATATTTTATAGCTGCACATGGAAGATTTGGTTGGCTGAATTGAAATTAGCCTAAAATCCTCAAAGAACTATTTAAAACTTAAAATGTAATAATGAATGTCTTAGACATAGTAACTACTGAATCAGTTTAATTAAAAGATGATTCTATTTTGTTTACATGCTTCCTTTGCAAATGATATTTCTTTCCCTCCAAAGAGGGAAATATATATTCACCTGGAGGCTTATGTTATCATGTTATCATATGACACCTGTTATCATCCTATCATGTGTTATACAAGGCCCCAGACCTCTTCCAATTCACAAAGCTTGACAAAACCACAAACCTTTTGGAAAGCCAATGTGAAACATTAGCATGGAGCCTAATAAAAATTAGATAGAGAATGTAAGAGAGAATGTTACCACTCTTTGATAGCCCCCTGTGGTGTAGTTTTTCTGAAATTTGTAACAGTGGAATTATCCTGGATATTTTCAGTAAATATATATACGGCTAAAATGACAAAGAACAGTATATATAACAAGGAAAGCTCCAAGAGCACTTTTAAAGATTGGAAGTTTGGGATTGACATGTACACACTGCTATATTTAAAACAGATAACCAACAAGGACCTACTGTACAGCACAGGGAACTCTGCTCAATACTCTGAAATAATCTAAATGGAAAAAGAATTTGAAAAAGAATAGATACATGTATATGTATAACTGAATCTCTTTGCTGTACACCTGAAACTAACCCATCATTGTTAATAAACTATACTCCAATATAAAATAAAAATTAAAAAAAAAAAGATTAGAGTAGCCAAAAAGATGCCCAGAACTAGCTGACACATAGGTAATCGTTGCCAGAGAAAACAGGTTTTGTTAAAGATGGCTTGACTTTAATTTCAAAAACTTGGAACACAGTCTAAATAAATGAGTTGAGTTAAAAAAAATCAAAATATCTCTAGAATGCTGTAAGAAACAACTGAGAATAGTACAATGCGGAGGTTAAGGGCACTGACCCTCTGAGCAGTGGAAAATTTGCATATAACTTATAGTTGGCCCTCCCTATACATGGTTCCTCTGTATACACAGTTCTTCTGCATCTGCAGATTCAACTAACCTTGGATCGTGCAGTACTGCAGTATTTACTAGTGAAAACAATCTGAGTATAAGTGGACCTGCGAAAACCCATGCTCTTCGAGGGTCAACTATATACTCAAAAGTCACTGGCATTGTGTGACTACTTTCCAATAGAAGCCTTCTATGCTTCACAGAAATTTAAAACACAAGATTCTAAAAAAATGTCTATTAAGCTTTCTCTCGAGGATATTCGAGAGATAGGAATAGGTAGGAGGAAGACTAGTATACATTTAATTTTTGAAAGCATTCTTCTGGTGATAGTCAAGGTGGGAATTCCCAAGGTATACACCATCCCTTGATAATATCCCCTTATAACATTATCTTGTCATTGTTTACTAGTCATAATGGGGAATACCATTTAAAATGACATTTCCTTTCCATTTTAGAACAAATCTGTTATTCTGTATGGTAGCCATTTATTTTAAATATTATCACCAAGTAAACTGCTCCTGGATACAGACAATTAAAGTTTTGACTATCATCTGATATATGTATTAATAATTTAATAATGCTGCATTTGCTAAATAAAATTAAAATATTTAAATGTCATGATATCTTGTTTCCAAGTATGTATAAGGCTGTTAATGTGTATGTATAAATATTCTGAACTGTAAAACAAAACCAAGTTAGAAAATAAATGATGGGCAAGGAAAAAAAATTTGCAAAACATAATAAATTCTTAGGGCTTGTGATGTTTAATGCTATGTGTCAACTTCACTAGGCCCATGGGGTGCTCAGACATTTGGTCAAACGTTAATCTGAGTGTGTCTGTGAGGCTGTTCCTGGATGAACCAGTAGACTGAGTAAAGCAGATGCCATCCCTGATGTGGGTGGGCCTCATCCAATCAATTGAAGACCTAAATAGAACAAAAATGACTGGGTAAGAGGGAACTCCTCCTGTTTGACAGGTGAACTGGGACGTCAGTCTTTTTCTTCCTTTGGACTCAAACTGAAGCTTTACTCTTCCTGGGTCCCAAACCTGCCATTGTTTGGACAGGAACTTACACCATCAGCTCTCCTGGGTCTCCAGCTTGCCAACTGCAAATCTTGGGACTTCTCAGCCTCCATAATCATGCGAGCCAATTCCTTATAATAAACCTCATCCTAGATATATATAAATCCTATTGGTCCTGCTTCTCTGGAGAACCTTGACTAATACAGAGCTAAATATCTACATTTTAGAAATTTCTAAAAATCAATTGAGACAAATAAAATCCAACAACAAAATAGTCAAAGTATGTGAGTTAGAAAATCACATAAAAAAATAGAAATGGTCACTAAACAGTACTCAATCTCACAAATAACCAAATAAATAAAATTAAAGTGAGATGTTGTATTTTGCTTTGACAGGGCAAAAAGGTAAAAGAATGATAACATGCATCTTTGGCAGGAATACAATGGAATACCACTCATATACTCATGTTGGGACTGCAAAAGGCACAGAGCTTTGTGGAGAAGATTTCACAGTATCTATCAAATTCAAACATGTGCTTACTACTCAACACAGAAATTCCTCGTTAGGAATTAATCTATAGAAATACTCTTCTAAATACACAAAGATATATGTATACGAATTTCAATGTAGCATTATCTGTTATGGAAAAAGAATTGTCTATCAATGGGAGTTGTTCAAATAAATTTATAATTTAAGGTACATTCATACAGTTCATTGTCATGCAACCATTAAACAAATAAGTAAATCAGTAAACACTGGCAAAATAGTTGTCATGATAAATTGAAAAGCTGTTAAGTGGAAGAAAGAAAAATGCAGAATGTATAGACCAGTTCTATTTTTGCAACTAGAGATATGAATATGTGTGTGTGTGTGTGTGTGTGTGTGTGTGTGTGTGTTATGTTCCTGGGAGGATACACATCACATTGTTTCCAGGAGGTTGGGAAGAGTTCTCATTTTCACACTTATACGTTTGTTTGGTTTGCATTTTTAACCATGAGCAAGAGAATTCCTAACTGGAAACGGGAAATTTGATTAGCCATTAAAGGAAACAGCATCTCTAAGGGCAAAATCTCTACCTCATATATGGATATTTAAAAAGCAAATAACTTACCCCAATGTAAAAAAGCCACACAGAATTTTTGACAACTCATCTTACTTCAGAGAAGTGCGCCTGAAAAACAGTAAATCTAAAACAAATACACACGCACATAAAAAAACTGACATATACACAAGCCGTCTGTGGAAAAATATAAAAGGAAAAGGATTATAATTAAGAATTCTTTAAATTGTAATCCTCTACAATACTCTGGATCAGTATCAGTGTTTAACATTAACGTAAAACTGTAAGTTATAGATTCATTCCTACGCACATGCTATTTTACATAGTTAAAATATAAGCGGTACATTCACACATGGCTTAATAAAAAAAAAGGCAATGTTCCTTTATGACATGACAAACCAGGACAGGTATCACAGATGAGATTGAATTTTTAACTAAAGAAAAGTGCTCACAATGTTAATTAAATATGTACAGCTGATCTAACATTATAAGTATCACACTCTTCATTTTCTGTGTGTGCTCAGTTCTTAAATTTCTCTTATTTCCTAAAGCCTTTATCTTCACTATGATACTACAAAGCCAAATGATTATAGCATAGGTAATGCACTGCACATTTATTTCCAATAAAGATGAGGACATTTTCCCATATGCTTTTAGAAACCCCCGTTCATTTGTAAATGAGGTAATATTCATTCACATTGGCGCGTTATCAGTAGTTGAAGGAAAGTCTGATGGCTTCATATATGCAGATGATAGGGACGACTTCAGAGACAAACTTTCCCATGAGTTCTATTCAATTTGAATATATTATGAATAAGATTATTTGTACTACTATGTTAACATATTGGACTTAGATTTGTAAGGAAACACTAAAGGCTTTTGATGTCCGAGTCTTTTTCATTATCTCATATTTGGAATTCAGTTCACTATATGAAAATTAATCTGAGGTAAAACACCCTGAATTAAGCGTCAGGAATGTTGGGTGTCAATCAAGGCTCTTTGACTAATCAGCTATAGGACTTGGGACGTCACCACTCTAGACCTCAGGTTCCTCATCTACAAATCAGACTGAAGGACGATCTCTACAATCCCTTTCAGAGCTGCCTATGATTCTGGGGAGACTTTGGTTTAAAACAGTAATCACAGCTTGAGCACAAAGAATATTATAAAGTATTGAGTGAGAAACATGTCTCATAAGTCATATTTGAGAACTGGTAGCATGTGATGAGCAAACAGAAAAACGTGTTTGTTTAGTTCACAACTTACATGACTCTTAGGAAAAAGATGGATGAGTATGACCATTTTGTAGTCTCGTAAATTTGTTTGTCAGACTGAGTTTTTCACCAGGATTTTGATTCTTTACACACTTGACATCAGAATGTATCTTTACGGTTTCTAGAAATCAGTTCAGTGTGCAATCTTAATTATCTAATGGTATTAAATGTATGCAAAGTCCTCCCAGGTTTTTTATGCTATCTGTTTCTGATACAACATTGTCTCATAAACAAACCCAAGGTCAACTGCATAATCAGGATGTGTCATAAATGCAACATATCACTAGACTAAGTGTTTCGACTGAAGTGACTAATGACTAAGTAATTCAGTCCAACAACTGATTTGACTCACTGTTAACTCAACTGTTCTACTGAGTCAAGTGGATCAACAATACATCATATTGTTCTTCCTTACATAAGACAACCATTCTTTTATTTAATGTTCCAGGCGAAACACAAACTACTCTTAGGTTTGAATTCCTGCAATCAGGTTTCACTCTTCTATAACAGAGTAACAATCACAAGCGTCAAGAGGGCATAGCCAAAAAAAAAAAAAAAAAAAAAAAAAAAAAAAGAGGGCATAGCCGTAACATTGAAGAGACTGTGAAAGGTGATATTTACATAGACACAAAGAAAGATTTATATCCACCCTAAATTGTACCAGAAAGGAATATACGAGGAGGTTTATAAAAACGTAAATAACAGGGAAAAAATGACATATCTCAAAACTGTGAGGAAAAAAATCAAGCAAAGGGAAAAATTAATGGTAAGGTGACCAAAATGAGTATAATATACAAAACGCCATTAATTGAAATTCACTTCCTACAGATGAGCTTTTAATTTGTTTTAAGTTTTTTTTTAAATTCAGAGAAAAAGTGAAACCAACAGTTTAGGGGGAAAGTACGAATAATCTAGGAAAATAGTCTAACACTAAGAACAGAAAGAAATTTTGCCTGAGTAACTTCATAAGATAACAAGTAACATCCTCATAGGTATCCTAACAGCACCTAGTTTCACGGGAAGTTCAAAATTCAATCATTTCTCACTCCCTCCACTGCCAAAACCCTGCTCCAGGCCACGATTGTCTCTTGAGAAGGGCCTCCTAACTGGTCTGCTGGCTGCAGCCCTTGCTCCCCAATTAAGTCTGTTTCCAATGCAGCAGCCAGAATGGTCTTGGTAACATATGGGTCAGCCCATGTCTCTTTTACAAAACACTGCAGTGCTCACCTTTTCACTCAGAGTAAAAGTCCCAGTCCTGTGCAACACTACAAGGTCCTGGATCTCTAGTGCCCCTCTGATCTCATCAACTGCTGCTCTCCCCTTCGCTCAAGTCACCTTCTCAGAGGAGCCTTCCCTGAACAACCTACCTAAAATTCCAACACCTTCCCCACCCCATCATGTCATATCTGCTGTTCTGTTTACTTTTTTTCTCCTTATTACTTAACACTATCTAACATGAATATGGTTCATTATTTTTCTTGCTTATTTTCTAACTCTTCCTGCTAGAATGTAAACTCCTCTAGACCAAGGGGTTTTTTGACTGTGTCCTTTTCATGATATCCTTCCCACATAGAAGCCTGCCTCTCATACAGAAGGTGCTCCATATGTAGTAACTGAATGAATGAGTGAAGAAATAAATAAATGAGTGTCAAGATAAGACTCTTTCTTGAAATAGCCTTCGAAACAGGCTGGTGGTATCACACCAAGACAAAATTGAATAAAAGCAATCTTTAAAAGAGGCATTCTAAATCATCCAGATACAGCTCTTTGAGAAACTGTCGTAATATAAGAGAGAATTTCAGAATGGTGATTCCTAACTACTTCTGGATCATTGACCTTGTTGAGAATTTGGTGAGAGCAATGTACCAACTGGCAGGAGGAGGCACATATACCTAAAATTAGGGCTATAATTTCAAGGGGTTAATAAACTCTCTGAAATTTATCCAAAGCTCCCAGATTAAGAATTCCTAATGTAGGTAAATGAAGTGCACATCCCTCTATAATTATAGCTCCATGAATTGAGTCATTGATAGACATCAAGTTATGAGGAGCTTGAGATGATACGGCCTAGCATTTCTCCTGGAATGTAATCATTCTACGTTGATAGTTAAAAGGAGTAATGTGTCTTATCTGAAATATCTGAAGAAATCTTTAGTAAACTATACAAAGATTCACCCATAGTCTGATCTAAACGACACATCCATTATATCTGGATGTACAGGCACTAATTCAATTTGCATAATATACCAAACATAGTAAAGCATATTAAACATATCACTAACTCTTCAGTTATTACTAAACTTAAAACAAAAGGAAAAATTAAAATCTGTACTCTACATAAATTATTTTATCAGACTTTAATATCTATTGTAGAGAATTTTTGTGTTATTTTTATGTATCAAATTCTACTCATATATAAACAGAATAGTCTCAATTAGTGTTTGAATGAATCTCTGGGCAGAAAAGAAATTAACTACAACTTTCTCCAATGATCTCAAAAAGTCTCTAGATTTGTAGAAAATTTTACAAGTAAGAAAAGCAATTCTGGCAATACTGTTGTTTTGATGAACAAACTCAATGAGCTCCATCTGCCACTAATTTTTGCTTTTACTTTCTGCTAGAGAAGCAGCCATGTATCTTTCACCTAAATAACAACATTTAAGCATTTTATTTAAATATAAATGAAAAACACTCTTAGAGTGTCAAAATTTAGCAAATATACTCTGGTCTATTTCTATTAACCTCATTATTTTAAGTATGTTTACTTTTATTTCTTCACTTAGGAAGGAAATTGGTCATGTTATTCCCATTAAGTAGCTGTTATAGACTTAAATTAGTTTTTTTATTAAACAATAAATTTCTTCCTTCATCCTGGTATAAGCATTTGTCCCTTTGAAAACATAATTTCGAGTTTAATTCCTGATATGACTCTAACTGTGTGTTCTTGTTGCAAATTGATTCCTTGAAATTAGACTAATAAGCTATGATTTATTAACCTAGGTACCAAAGTCAACACAGCTGAGTCAAAATAGGCATCTTACCAATATACGAAGTAACTTAAAATCTGTACATAAATCAACTCATTTAAATATTAGTTGAATACTTGGTAAAATGTAAGTTATTACGTGGGGTACTACGTATACAGAAATTAAGAAGAAATCATCATTTACTTTAAGAATAATATTATTTTTTAATTTTTATTTTATACTGACATTATTTTATTATTTTACATGTCAAAGTACTATAATTCCAGTATGAATAAAGTGCCATGGGACTTCAGATTCAAGATGGCAAACTAAACAAATTGATCTTCTTTTCCTCCTGAGATGCTTTTAGAATTATAGTAAAGTCAATCCACTTAGAACGAGAGAATGACGGGACCAGCAGCAAAAAAGAGATTTAAACTTCTGGAAGATGAAACAAAGACTAACAAAGTAGAATGAAGGAAGGAACTACCTAGGACATTTGGGTAAGGCTCTGTCATCAATGAGGAAACAAACTTGCTTGGGAGAACCCTGGATGTTGGATCGTTTGGTCTCTATATGTAATGTTTGACTTTTTTATCCCCTCATAAACAGCAAAATCTAGCTCTCTGTAACTGTCAGTGGAGTGGTTTACAAATAACCAAAATCAACTCTGCCTAGTTTAAGTAGTGCCAACTGAAAATTGTCACTTGCCATCTGGAATGAAGTCATCAGCCACTGTAGTCGCTGACCTTCAACACACCCTGAAGTGAGTTCAGGGTGGAGATCAGGAATGAGGCACTCTGTGCTCTGGGAAAACCTGGCAGAACAGGCCTTCAGATAGTTAGATATTTTCAGAAGACTTTATGAGCCCAATTTCTTGCATCTTCTCACATCTAGAAAAGCACAGTCACTAACAGAGACATCTGATCCTCGTGACTAGCAGCTACCCTCTGCCAAAATGTGTGCTTGATTGCATGTACCCCCTTCACCAAAATCACATATATACTGCCCCCACACCTCTTCAGAGCAGTTTCTTAGAGCTGTCTGAGAGGCTCTCTCCCGGGCTATAGTCCTCATTTTGCCCCAAATAAAACTTAACTTACAACTCTCACATTGTGCATTTTTTTTAGTCAACAGTAGAAAAGGAACTTACTAAAGATTACTGGGTACCTCACAGAACCTCAGCGAGGACCAGAGAACCCAGCCAGTAAAGCACACAGTCAAGAACCATACCCAACATCTAATGTAGAATTGCTCTAGAAAAGACAGCCCTGACACCACAACAGGACACTGTATGTTATGACTGAAACCATAGTGCCTACTACATCTGAGTTCTTCTGAGCTCATGTGCCCCTTCATGTCCCACACTTCTCAACTAAAATCTGGCATGAATGCCTCTAAGTGGTAAAACCTAATTCACAATCTACCTTGAGACAGCCAGAAAACTTGGTAAAATATGGATCTATAATGTGGGGAATTCCCAAAGACAAGCAAAGTATTCAAAGGTGTCAAATGGCCAAAGAAAATAAAGAATTGTCCTTTATACTCCTATATGATAAAGGGGGGGAAATACAAGTTATCTGAGGAGAACTTGGGCTTCTAGTATAGGCTTGGCACCAACATGATAAAGACCTTACACATCCTGATACTTAAGGGGATAAGCCTTCAGCATAAAAGGCAGCTCCTTACTCAAGGGCCTAAAAATGAAGCCTGTCCAATGGCAAACAATGCCCATACACACAGAATTCACATTCTTATTTCTTCACATAAAGCCACCCTGAATGGAGACATGAGCTAAGACATGAAGAAAGTCTTCAGTATAATGGAAAAATTTTGTATAAAGAAAGATAGAAAAAAGAAAACCTACCACAGGGGACACAGAGATAAATCAGAGGAAAAAAAGTACCTTTAACAAATGCTAAAGAGGACGTGTCAAAAGACTTTGCACCCATAAACTCAAAGATTGTTCTGACAAAGGAATATCAGAGGAAGAAAGAGCTTTGGGGGAAAAAAAAGGAAGAGTTGCGAGAAAGTTTTTCCAATGGAAAGGTTAGAAAACATATTGGCATAATTAATTCCTCCCCAAGGTGGGGGGAGGGGAATAAAGTCAAGTGATTCATATCCAACCAATAGCATTTACAGAAAAAAAGAATAAAGAGAAAATGATCGGCGAAATAATGTAAGAAAATTTCCCAGGGCTGATAAGAGACATAAGTCTTCAAACTGACAAAAAAAAAAAAATTCTACCAACTTCCAAGAAAGAGGAATGGAAAAAAAATCCATTCCTAAGCATATCATTAAGAAACTGCAGAAGAGCAAAGAAGACGAGAAGATAGGAAGAGTTTCCAGAGAGAAAAAAATCACTAAAGGAATGGTAAACAGAATTAAAACAAATGTTTCATCTCAAAACACTGAATTCTAAAAAACAATCCAGTAATGGCTGATGGAAAATTATTTATAGTTTAAAATTCTATTAGCCAATCAAGCAAGTATCAGAGCAAAACAAATATATTTTCAATAATGCAATGATTTAGAAAATTTATATCCCGTGAATCTCTTTCTCAGAGGTAATTTTATGACATATTCCAGCAAAATGAGGAATAAACCAAGAAAGAGGGATGCAGGGACTCAGGATACAGGAAAGCTTGACTACGACTCAGTTGATGACTCTGCAGACTTGAGAATGAACTGTCCAGATAGTAGATGGGGTACAGATGACCACTGAAAGGAAATGGCCAAGAAAAAGGTGAGGACATAAGGCAACTTAATGCATAATATGATTCTGAAGCTGTAAAAATTTGAAAATAAAACAAACAAAAAACCAGAATAACATGAGGGAAAAAAGGAAGCCTTAGTTCAAAATTGAAGCCACTAGTCCAAATAAGAATATGCATTCAATAAGCTTCAAAAAGAAGAATGAAATGGATTCCAAAAAATAAAGCGAATGAGGAAAAAACTTAAAATTAAAGACATAATGAACAAGGCTCACATATCTTCTCACAATAAGAAAAAAATTCAGCTAAATGGAAAAAGCCTTATTAAAAAGTCCTGATCTAAATATGAATTGAAATAAAATATGGCACAATTTTGAGCAAATGCTGAAATTAAAAAATCCATTTGAAAGAAGAAAGAATCCCCTTAACCTTGATTCTAGGAACATTCTCCTTTGGGTGGCTGAGAAGTCACATTGAATGAAATAATCCTAGAACTCTTCCTAGTTCTGCAATGAGTAATACTTAAAAAGTCACAATAACATTAATGTTGCTATTTATTTATTTTTCAACTTTTTGGCCTAACCAATAGACAAAAATGAAAAATTTAATTGCAAATATTAAGCATAAAATATTATCAATATTCTCACTGTACAGCTGTCAAAATTGGAGTAGTATAATTATAAAAGGAGAGATGGTGAGAAGGCAAAGGGTGAAATATCCCAACCTTATAAAATAGGGAGTCAAGAGAAACCATCTGTACTGAATGGAACAAGAAATGGTCATGGAATTATAAACGGAACCAATAAAAGAGGTCAGAAAATTAATATAATTATATGTAGAAGAGGGTCAGAGAAAGAACGTGAAATTAGTAAGCTAAATTCTTTCCTACTACGGTACCTGTTTAAAGTTGATAAATGAAAATAAAAGGAAAAAAAGTCAATATAAGCATATTATTTAGCCCTACAGAGGTAGCCAATGGAGGAAACAAACCCAGAAATGATTAAAGTTAGTTGTTCTCAAAGTCAGGAATAAAAAAGTGAAGGGAGTCGGGCAAGGGACCACTGTGTTTTATTACAGTAGGTTTTTGTAACCATGTGCATGGATTCTTTTCATGCAAAATTATTATTTTGTCCTTTTAATTAAATTAAGTGCTAATGGATTTCAAAGAAAGTAGCTACTAACAAAGTCCTAGGAGCTAATTAAAGGTTCACAGAAATGACATATTAGTTGAACTCCAAGAAATACAATACAAAGGGAGAGAGTAGTATTGTATTTCCTCTATTCTAAGATTCACAATATTTTAACACCTCTGACACCAGGATCCTTGTTAAAATCGATGTCATCTTACAACCACTGATGGCCTGGTAGCAGCTGTGATCTCGCTGTCATTGATTGCCAACACAGAAACCTGGGGTGCTTTTCTAATGACAGACAGGACAATTTTAATCCATCAATATTTCACTTAACAAACTATTGAAAGACCATTTGAGGAAGGAAGGAATATGAGCCCTGTGTGCTATCTGAAAACCTTCTGTGGACATCTTTTGCTAAGATCAATATAGAGCCAGCATAAAATTTGCAAAATGAACCAACTTAAAAGAAAATTTCAGAGATTGGTTCAAGATGGCGGAGTAGAAGGATGTGCTCTCACTCCCTCCTGCGAGAACACCAGAATCACAACTAACTGCTGAAAATCATCAACAGGAAGACACTGGAACTCACCAAAAAAGATACCCCACATCCAAAGACACAGGAGAAGCCATAATGAGACAGTAGGAGGGGCACAATCACAATAAAATCAAATCTCATAACTGCTGGGTGGGTGATTCACAAACTGGAGAACACTTATACCACAGAAGGCCACCCACTGGAGTGAAGGGTCTGAGCCTCACGTCAGGCCTCCGAACCTGGGGGTCCGGCAACGGAGGGGGAATTCCAAGAGAATCAGACTTTGAAGGCTAGCGGGATTTGATTGCAGGACTTCAACAGGACTGAGGGAAACAGAGACTCCACTCTCGGAGGGCACACACAAAGTAGTGTGCACATCAGGACCCAGGGGAAGGATCAGTGACCCCATAGGAGACCAAACCAGACCTACTTGCTAGTGTTGGAGGGTCTCCTGCAGAGGCAGGGGGTGGCTCTGTCTCACCGTGAGGACAAGGACACTGGCAGCAGAAGTTCTGGGAAGTACTCCTTGGTGGGAGCCCTCTCAGAGTCAGCAATTAGCCCCACCAAAGAGCCCGGGTAGGCTACAGTGTTGGGTCGCCTCAGGCCAAACAACCAACAGGGAGGGAACCCAGCCCCACCCATCAGCAGTCAAGTGGATTAAAGTTTTACTGAGCTCTGCTCACCAGAGCAACAGCCAGCTCTACCCAGCACCACTCCCTCCCGTCAGGAAACTTGCACAAGCCCCGTAAATAGCCTCATCCACCAGAGGGCAGACAGCAGAAGCAAGAAGAACTACAATCCTGCAGCCCGTGGAACAAAAACCACATTCACAGAAAGACAGACAAGATGGAAAGGCAGAGGGCTATGTAACAGATGGAGGAACAAGATAAAACCCCAGAAAAACAACTAAATGAAGTGGAGACAGGCAACCTTCCAGAAAAAGAATTCAGAATAATGACAGTGAAGATGATCCAGGACCTCAGAAACAGAATGGAGGCAAAGATCAAGAAGATGCAAGAAATGTTTAACAAAGACTATAAGAATTAAAGAACAAACAAACAGAGATGAACAATACAATAACTGAAATGAAAACTACACTAGAAGGAATCAACAGTAGAAAAACTGAGGCAGAAGAATGGATAAGTGACCTGGAGGACAGAATGGTGGAATTCACCGCTGCGGAACAGAATAAAGAAAAAGGAATGAAAAGAAATGAAGACAGCCTAAGAGACCTCTGGGATAACATTAAATGCAACAACATTCACATTATACGGGTCCCAGAAGGAGAAGAGAGAGAGAAAGGACCGGAGAAAATATTTAAAGAGATTATAGTCGAAAACTTCCCTAACATGGGAAAGGAAATAGCCACCCAAGTCCAGGAAGTGCAGGGAGTCCCATACAGGATAAGCCCAAGGAGAAGCAAGCCGAGACACACAGTAATCAAATTGGCAAAAATTAAAGCCAAAGAAAAATTATTGAAAGCAACAAGGAAAAAACGACAAATAACATACAAGGGAACTCCCATAAGGTTAATAGCTGATTTCTCAGCAGAAACTCTACAAGCCAGAAGGGAGTAGCATGATATACTTAAAGTGATGAAAGGGAAGAACCTACAACCAAGATTACTCTACCCAGCAAGGATCTCATTCAAATTCCATGGAGAAATCAAAAGCTTTACAGACAAGCAAAAGCTAAGAGAATTCAGCACCACCAAACCAGCTCTACAACAAATGCTAAAGGAACTTCTCTAAATGGGAAACACAAGAGAAGAAAAGGACCTACAAAAACAAACCCAAAACAATTAACGAAATGGTCATAGGAACATACATTTTGATAATTAAATGTGAATGGATTAAATGCTCCAACCAAAAGGCACAGGCTTGCTGAATGGATACAAAAACAAGACTCATATATATGCTGTCTACAAGAGACCCACTTCAGACCTAGGGAAACATACAGACTGAAAGTGAAGGGATAAAAAAGATATTCCATGCAAATGGAAATCAAAATAAAGCTGGAGTAGCAATTCTCATATCAGACAAAATAGACTTTAAAACAAAGACTATTACAAGAGACAAGGAAGGACACTACATAATGATCAAGGGATCAATCCAAGAAGAAGATATAACAATTATAAATATATATGCACCCAACATAGGAGCACATCAATACATAAGGCAACCGCTAACAGCTATAAAAGAGGAAATCGACACTAACACAATAATAGTGGGGGAATTTAACATCTCACTTGCACCAACGGACAGATCATCCAAACAGAAAATTAATAAGGAAACACAAGCCTTAAATGACACAATAGACCAGAGAGATATAATTGATATTTATAGGACATTCCATCCAAAAACAGCAGATTACACTTTCTTCTCAAGTGCGCACGGAACATTCTCCAGGATAGATCACATCTTGGGTCACAAAGAAGCCTCAGTAAATTTAAGAAAATTGAAATCATATCAAGCATCTTTTCTGACCACAATGCTATAAGATTAGAAATGAATTACAGGGAAAAAAATGTAAAAAACACAAACACATGGAGGCTAAACAACACATTACTAAATAACCAAGAGATCACTGAAGAAATCAAAAAGGATATCAAAAAATACCTAGAGACAAATGACAATGAAAACACGATGATCCAAAACCTATGGAATGCAGCAAAAGAAGTTCTAAGAGCGAAGTTTATAGCTACACAAGCCTACTTCAAGAAACAAGACAAGATCTATGATTTTTTCCCCTTTCCTCTTTTTGCGAACGTGTATGTGTATGCTTCTGTGTGAGATCTTGTCTGTATAGTCTTGCTTCCACCATTTGTCCTAGGGTTCTATCCGTCCATGTTTTTTTTTAAATTTTTTTCTTAATAATTAATTTTAATAACCTTATTATACTTTACCTTCGTTCTTTCTTTCTTTCTTTCCGTCCTTCCTTCCCTCCTTTAGACAACGAATCATCCCAAATTGAGGAGGTGGTCTCTGACAGCAAGATTTAGGATTTTTCCCCATTTACCTCTTTTAGTGAGGGTGTATGTGTATGCTTCTGTGTAAGATTTTGTCTGTATAGCTTTGCTGCCAACATTTGTCCTAGGTTCTTTCCGTCCCTTTTTTTTTTTTTCTAAATAAGAAGTTTTTAATTCAATAACTTTATTATACTGTATTTTATTTTTACTGTATCTTCTTTCTTTCTGTCTTTTTTCCTTCTTTCCCTCCTTCCTTCCCTCCTCCCTCCCTCCCTCCCTTCTTTCCTTCTTGCCTTCTTTCCTTCTTTGCTTCTTTCTTTCTTTCTTCCTTCCTTCCTACCCTCCTTTCCTTCTTTCTTTCCTCATACTTCTACTAATTCCCTCTACTTTTTCTCCCTTTTATCCTGAGCCTGTGGATGAAAAGCTTTTGGTGCTCCAGCCAGGAGGCAGGGCTCTGCCTCTGAGGTAGGAGAGCCAACTTCAGGACACTGATCAACAAGAGACCTCCCAGCTCCACATAATATCAAACAGCGAAAATCTCCCAGAGACCTCCATCTTAACACCAGCACCCAGCTTCACTCAACGACCAGCAAGCCACAGTGCTGGAAAACCTATGCCAAACAACTAGCAAAACAGGAACACAACCCCACCCATTAGCAGAGAGGCTGCCTAAAATCATAATAAGGCCACAGACACCCCGAAACACACCACCAGACGTGAACCTGACCACTAGAGAGACAAGATCCAGCCTCATCCACCACAACACAGGCACTAGCCCCCTCCACCAGGAAGCCTACACAACCCACTGAACCAACCTTAGCCACTAGAGACAGACATCAAAAACAGGAGGAACCACAAACCTGCAGCCTGCAAAAAGGAGACCCCAAACACAGTAAGATAAGCAAAATGAGAAGACAGAAAAACACACAGCAGATAAAGGAGCAAGATAAAAATGCACCAGACCTAACAAATGAAGAGGAAATAGGGAGTCTACCTGAAAGAGAATTCAGAATAATGATAGTAAGGTTGATCCGAAATCTTGGAGATAGAATGGACAATAGATTGGACAAAATGCAAGAATCAGTTAACAAGGACCTAGAAGAACTAAAGATGAAACAAGCAACGATGAACAACACAATAAATGAAATTAAAAGTACTCTAGATGGGATCAATAGCAGAATAACTGAGGCAGAAGAACGGATAAGTGACCTGGAAGATAAAATAGTGGAAATAACTACTGCAGAGCAGAATAAAGAAAAAAGAATGAAAAGAACTGAGGACAGTCTCAGAGACCTCTGGGACAACATTAAACGCACCAACATTCGAATTATAGGGGTTCCAGAAGAAGAAGAGAAAAAGAAAGGGACTGAGAAAATATTTGAAGAGATTATAGTTGAAAACTTCCCTAATATGGGAAAGGAAATAGTTAATCAAGTCCAGGAAGCACAGAGAGTCCCATACAAGATAAATACAAGGAGAAATACGCCAAGACACATATTAATCAAACTGTCAAAAATTAAATACAAAGAAAGCATATTAAAAGCAGCAAGGGAAAAACAACAAATAACACATAAGGGAATCCCCATAAGGTTAACAGCTGATCTCTCAGCAGAAACCCTACAAGCCAGAAGGGAGTGGCAGGACATACTGAAAGTGATGAAGGAGAAAAACCTGCAGCCAAGACTACTCTACCCAGCAAGGATCTCATTCAGATTTGATGGAGAAATTAAAACCTTTACAGACAAGCAAAAGCTGAGAGAGTTCAGCACCACCAAACCAGCTTTACAACAAATGCTAAAGGATCTTCTCTAGGCAAGAAACACAAGAGAAGGAAAAGACCTATAATAACGAACCCAAAACAATTTAGAAAATGGGAATAGGAACATACATATCAATAATTACCTTAAATGTAAATGGACTAAATGCTCCCACCAAAAGACACAGATTAGCTGAATGGATACAAAAACAAGACCCTTATATATGCTGTCTACAAGAGACCCACTTCAGACCTAGAGACACATACAGACTGAAAGTAAGGGGATGGAAAAAGATATTCCATGCAAATGGAAGCCAAAAGAAAGCTGGAGTAGCAATTCTCATATCAGACAAAATAGACTTTAAAATAAGGACTATTAAAAGAGACAAAGAAGGACACTACATAATGATCAAAGGATCGATCCAAGAAGAAGATATAACAATTGTAAATATTTATGCACCCAACATAGGAGCACCTCAGTACATAAGGCAAATACTAACAGCCATAAAAGGGGAAATCGACAGTAACACATTCATAGTAGGGGACTTAAACACCCCACTTTCACCCATGGACAGATCATCCAAAATGAAAATAAATAAGGAAACACAAGCTTTAAATGATACATTAAACAAGATGGACTTAATTGATATTTATAGGACACTCCATCCAAAAACAACAGAATACACATTTTTCTCAAGTGCTCATGGAACATTCTCCAGGATAGATCATATCTTAGGTCACAAATCAAGCCTTGGTAAATTTAAGAAAATTGAAATTGTATCAAGTATCTTTTCTGACCACAACGCCATGAGACTAGATATCAATTACAGGAAAAGATCTGTAAAAAATACAAACACATGGAGGCTAAACAATACACTACTTAATAATGAAGAGATCACTGAAGAAATCAAAGAGGAAATCAAAAAATACCTAGAAACAAATGACAATGGAGACACAACGACCCAAAACCTGTGGGATGCAGCAAAAGCAGTTCTAAGGGGGAAGTTTATAGCAATACAAGCCCACCTTAAGAAGCAGGAAACATCTCGAATAAACAACCTAACCTTGCACCTCAAGCAATTAGAGAAAGAAGAACAAAAAAACCCCAAAGCTAGCAGAAGGAAAGAAATCATAAAAATCAGATCAGAAATAAATGAAAAAGAAATGAAGGAAACAATAGCAAAGATCAATAAAACTAAAAGCTGGTTCTTTGAGAAGATAAACAAAATAGATAAACCACTAGCCAGACTCATCAAGAAAAAAAGGGAGAAGACTCAAATCAATAGAATTAGAAATGAAAAAGGAGAGGTAACAACTGACACTGCAGAGATAAAAGAGATCATGAGAGATTACTACAAGCAACTCTATGCCAATAAAATGGACAATCTGGAAGAAATGGACAAATTCTTAGAAATGCACAACCTGCCAAGACTGAATCAGGAAGAAATAGAAAATATGAACAGACCAATCACAAGCACTGAAATTGAAACTGTGATTAAAAATCTTCCAACAAAAAAAAGCCCAGGACCAGATGGCTTCACAGGCGAATTCTATCAAACATTTAGAGAAGAGCTAACACCTATCCTTCTCAAACTCTTCCAAAATATAGCAGAGGGAGGACCACTCCCTAACTCCTTCTACGAGGCCACCATCACCTTGATACCAAAACCAGACAAGGATGTCACAAAGAAAGAAAACTACAGGCCAATATCACTGATGAACATAGATGCAAAAATCCTCAACAAAATACTAGCAAACAGAATCCAACAGCACATTAAAAGGATCATACACCATGATCAAGTGGGGTTTATTCCAGGAATGCAAGGATTCTTCAATATACGCAAATCTATCAATGTGATAAACCATATTAACAAATTGAAGGAGAAAAACCATATGATCATCTCAATAGATGCAGAGAAAGCTTTTGACAAAATTCAACACCCATTTATGATAAAAACCCTGCAGAAAGTAGGCATAGAGGGAACTTTCCTCAACATAATAAAGGCCATATATGACAAGCCCACAGCAAACATCATCCTCAATGGTGAAAAACTGAAAGCATTTCCACTAAGATCAGGAACAAGACAAGGTTGCCCACTCTCACCACTATTATTCAACATTGTTTTGGAAGTTTTAGCCACAGCAATCAGAGAAGAAAAGGAAATAAAAGGAATCCAAATTGGAAAAGAAGAAGTAAAGCTGTCACTGTTTGCAGATGACATGATCCTATACATAGAGAACCCTAAAGATGCTACCAGAAAACTACTAGAGCTAATCAATGAATTTGGTAAAGTGGCAGGATACAAAATTAATGCACAGAAATCTCTGGCATTCCTATATACTAATGATGAAAAATCTGAAAGTGAAATCAAGAAAACACTCCCATTTACCATTGCAACAAAAAGAATAAAATATCTAGGAATAAACCTACCTAAGGAGACAAAAGACCTGTATGCAGAAAATTATAAGACACTGATGAAAGAAATTAAAGATGATATAAATAGATGGAGAGATATACCATGTTCTTGGATTGGAAGAATCAACATTGTGAAAATGACTCTACTACCCAAAGCAATCTACAGATTCAATGCAATCCCTATCAAACTACCACTGGCATTTTTCACAGAACTAGAACAAAAACTTTCACAATTTGTATGGAAACACAAAAGACCCCGAATAGCCAAAGCAATCTTGAGAACGAAAGAAGGAACTGGAGGAATCAGGCTCCCTGACTTCAGACTATACTACAAAGCTACAGTCATCAAGACGGTATGGTACTGGCACAAAAACAGAAAGATAGATCAATGGAACAGGATAGAAAGCCCAGAGATAAACCCATGCACATATGGACACCTTATCTTTGATAAAGGTGGCAGTAATGTACAATGGAGAAAGGACAGCCTCTTCAATAAGTGGTGCTGGGAAAACTGGACAGGTACATGTAAAAGTATGAGATTAGATCACTCCCTAACACCATACACAAAAATAAGCTCAAAATGGATTAAAGACCTAAATGTAAGGCCAGAAACTATCAAACTCTTAGAGGAAAACATAGGCAGAACACTCTATGACATAAATCAAAGCAAGATCCTTTCTGACCCACCTCCTAGAGTAATGGAAATAAAAACAAAAATAAACAAATGGGACCTAATGAAACTTCAAAGCTTTTGCACAGCAAAGGAAACCGTAAACAAGACCAAAAGACAACCCTCAGAATGGGAGAAAATATTTGCAAATGAAGCAACCGACAAAGGATTAATTTCCAAAATTTACAAGCAGCTCATGCAGCTCAATAACAAGAAAACAAACAACCCAATCCAAAAATGGGCAGAAGACCTAAATAGACATTTCTCCAAAGAAGATATACAGACTGCCAACAAACACATGAAAGAATGCTCAACATCATTAATCATTAGAGAAATGCAAATCAAAACTACAATGAGATATCATCTCACACCAGTCAGAATGGCCATCATCAAAAAATCTAGAAACAATAAATGCTGGAGAGGGTGTGGAGAAAAGGGAACACTCTTGCACTGCTGGTGGGAATGTGAATTGGTTCAGCCACTATGGAGAACAGTATGGAGGTTCCTTAAAAAACTACAAATAGAACTACCATATGACCCAGCAATCCCACTACTGGGCATATACCCTGAGAAAACCAAAATTCAAAAAGAGTCATGTACCAAAATGTTCATTGCAGCTCTATTTACAATAGCCCGGAGATGGAAACAACCTAAGTGCCCGTCATCGGATGAATGGATAAAGAAGATGTGGCACATATATACAATGGAATATTACTCAGCCATAAAAAGAAACGAAATTGAGCTATTTGTAATGAGGTGGATAGACCTAGAGTCTGTCATACAGAGTGAAGTAAGTCAGAAAGAAAAAGACAAATACCGTATGCTAACACATATATATGGAATTTAAGAAAAAAATGTCATGAAGAACCTAGGGGTAAAGCAGGAATAAAGACGCAGACCTCTTAGAGAACGGACTTGAGGTTATGGGGAGGGGGAAGGGTGAGCTGTGACAGGGCGAGAGAGAGTCATGGGCATATACACACTAACAAACGCAGTAAGGTAGATAGCTAGTGGGAAGCAGCCGCATGGCACAGGGATATTGGCTCGGTGCTTTGTGACAGCCTGGAGGGGTGGGATGGGGAGGGTGGGAGGGAGGGAGACGCAACAGGGAAGACATATGGGAACATAGGTTTATGTATGACTGATTCACTTTGTTATAAAGCAGAAACTAACACACCATTGTAAAGCAATTATACCCCAATAAAGATGTTAAAAAAAAAAAAAAAAAAAAAAAAGAAACAAGAAAAATCTCTCAAATAAACAATCTATCCTTACATCTAAAGGAACTAGAGAAAGAACAAACAAAACCCTAAGTTAGCAGAAGGAAAGAAATCATAAAGATCAGAGCAGAAATAAATGAAATAGAAACAAAGAAAACAATAGCAAAGATCAATAAAACTAAAAACTGGTTCTTTGAGAAGATAAACAAAATTGAAAAACCATTAGCAAGACTCATTAAGAAAAATAGGGAGAGGACTCAAATCAATAAAATTAGAAATAAAAAAGGAGAAGTTACGGGGCTTCCCTGGTGGTGCAGTGGTTGAGAGTCTGCCTGCCGATGCAGGGGACACGGGTTCGTGCCCCGGTCCGGGAAGATCCCACATGCCGCGGAGTGGCTGGGCCCGTGAGCCATGGCCGCTTGAGCCTGCACGTCCAGAGCCTGTGCTCTGCAACGGGAGAGGCCACAACAGTGAGAGGCCTGCGTACCACAAAAAAAAGATAAATAAAGTGAAAAAAAAAAGGAGACGTTACAACGGACACCACAGAAATACAAAGCATCTCAAGAGACTACTACAAGCAACTCTATGCCAATAAACTGGACAACCTGGAAGAAATGGACAAATTCTTAGAAAGGTATAACCTTCCAAGACTGAACCAGGAAGAAGTAGAAAATATGAACAGACCAATCACAAGTAATGAAATTGAAACTGTGATTAAAAATATTCCAACAAACAAAAGTCCTGGAACAGAGGGCTTCGCAAGTGAATTCTATCAAATATTTAGAGAAGAGCTAACACCCATCCTTCTCAAACTCTTCCAAAAATTGCAGAGGAAGGAACACTCCCAAACTCATTGTATGAGGCCACCATCACCCTGATACCAAAACCAAACAAAGATACTACAAAAAAAAAAAAAATTACAGACCAATATCACTGATGAATATAGATGCAAAAATCCTCAACAAAATACTAGCAAACAGAATCCAACAACATATTAAAAGGATCATACACCATGATCAAGTGGGACTTAACCCAGGGATGCAAGTATTCTTCAATATACACAAATCAATCAATGTGATACACCATATTAACAAATTGAAGATGAAAAACCATATGATCCTCTCAATAGATGCAAAAAAGCTTTTGACAAAATTCAACACCCATTTGTGATAAAAACTCTCCAGAAAGTAGGCATAGAGGGAACCTACCTCAACATAACAAAGGGCATATATGACAAACCCACAGCAAACATCATTCTCAATGGTGAAAAACTGTAAGCAATTCCTCTAAGTTCAGGAACAAGACAAGGATGTCACTCTCACCACTATTATTCAACATAGTTTTGGAGGTTCTAGCCATGGCAATCAGAGAAGAAAAAGAAATAAAAGGAATACAAATTGGAAAAGAAGAGGTAAAACTGTCACTGTTGGCATTTGACATGATACTATACATAGAGAATCCAAAAGATGCCACCAGAAAACTACTAAAGCTAATCAATGAATTTGGTAAAGTTGCAGGATACAAAATTAATGCACAGAAATCTCTTGCATTCCTATATACTAATGATGAAAAATCTGAAAGAGAAATTAAGGAAACACTCCCATTTACCGCTGCCACAAAAAGAATAAAATACCTAGGAATAAACCTACCTAGGGAGACAAAAGACCTATATGCAGAAAACTACAAGACACTGATGAAAGAAATTAAAGATGATACCAACAGATGGAGAGATATACCAAGTTCTTGGACTGGAAGAATCAACGTTGTGAAAATGACTATACTACCCAAAGCAATCTACAGATTCAATGCAATCCCTATCAACTTACCAATGGCATTTTTTACAGAACTAGAACAAAAAATCTTAAAATTTGTATGGAGACCTAAAAGACCCCAAATAGCCAAAGCAGACTTGAGGGAAAAAAACAGAGCTGGAGCAATCAGACTCCCTGATTTCAGACTATACAACAAAGCTACAATCACCAAGACAATATGGTACTGGCACAAAATATAGATCAATGGAACAAGATAGAAAGCCCAGAGATAAACCCACACACCTACAGTCAACTAGTCGATGACAAAGGAGGCAAGGATGCACAATGGAGAAAAGACAGTCTCTTCAATAAGTGCTGTTGGGAAAACTGGACAGCTACATGTAAAAGAATGAGGGCTTCCCTGGTGGCGCAGTGGTTGGGAGTCCGCCTGCTGATGCAGGGGACGCAGGTTCGTGCCTCAGTCCGGGAGGATCCCACGTGCCACAGAGCAGCTGGGCCTGTGAGCCATGGCCGCTGGGCCTGCGCATCCGGAGCCTGTGCTCTGCAACGGGAGAGGCCACAGCAGTGAGAGGCCCACGTACCACAAAAAAAAAAAAAAAAAAGAATGAACTTAGAACACTCCTAACACCACACACAAAAATAAATTCAAAATGGATTAGAGACCTAAATGTAAGACCAGACACTATAAAACTTTTAGTGGAAAACAGGAAGAACAAGCTTTGACATAAATCACAGCAAGATCTTTTTTGTCCCACCTCCTACAGTAATGGAAATAAAAACAAAAATAAACAAATGGGACCTAATGAAACTTAAAAGCTTTTGCACAGCAAAGGAAACCATAAACAAGATGAAAAGACAACCCTCAGAATGGGAGAAAATATTTGCAAATGAATCAACGGACAGAGGATTAACCTCCAAAATTTACAAGCAGCTCATGCAACTCAATATCAAAAAAACAAACAACCCAATCCAAAAATGGGCAGAACACCTAAATAGACATCTCCAAAGAAGATATACAGATAGCCAAAAAACACATGAAAGAATGCTCAGCATCACTAATCATGAGAGAAATGCAAATCAAAACTACAATGAGGTATCACCTCACACCAGTCAGAGTGGCCATCATCAAAAAATCTACAAACAAGAAATGCTGGAGAGGGTGTGGAGAAAAGGGAATCCTTTTGCACTGTTGGTGGGAATGTAAATTGATACAGCCACTATGGAGAACAGTATGGCGTTTCCTTAAAAAACTAAAAATAGAACTACCATATGACCCAGCAATCCCACTACTGGGCATATACCCTGAGAAAACCATAATTCAAAAAGAGTCATATACCACAGTGTTCACTGCAGCACTATTTACAATCTCCAGGACATGGAAGCAACCTAAGTGTCTGTCAACAGATGAATGGATAAAGAAGATGTGGTACATATATACACTGGAATATTACTCAGCCATAAAAAGGAACGTAATTGGGTCATTTGTAGAGACGTGGATGGATCTAGAGACTGTCACACAGAGTGAGGTAAGTCAGAAAGAGAAAAACAAATATCATATATTAATGCATATATATGGAACCTAGAAAAATGGTACAGATGAACCGGTTTATAGGGCAGAAATTGAGACACAGATGTACAGCACAAATGTATGAACACCAAGGGGGGAAAGCAGTGGGGGGTGGGGGTGGGGCTGGGATGAATTGGGAGATTTGGATTGACATGTATAGACTGATGTGTATAAAATGGATGACTAATAAGAACCTGCTGTATAAAAAAATAAATAAAACAAAATTCAAAAAAAAAAATAAGAGCCCACAAACAGCATTCCCCTGGGCCACAGTCCCCCTCTCCCAAGGGAACAGATAGAAAAGAAAAAAAAAGAAAATCTCAGAAACCATAGTGAAGCATTCTTTTTTGAAGTGCTATATAACAAATAGTCTTGATAACCCAGAGTATGATACCATTTGGGAAAATACTGACATCAACAACACTGAGTTGAAAAATGATTCAGAAAAACCGGATTCTGAATAAGAAAACGAATTCCTTAATGGATTTCTTTGACTTTTACTTTCCTCATGAGAGTGATATGATTTAAACAAAAATCTTTACCTAAGTAATTCTAAAAGAGCCCTTTCAGTAGACATAAAACAAAAATTCTAAACAATGAGAAAGCATTGTAAAATAAACAGGCAGAGCTTTTTCTTTCTTAGCAGTGCAAAAGCAGTGGTGTATCTTAAAAATCCACAATGTCTTAAAGAATTACAACTAACTAGAAAGAGCGGTAACTAGGAGGAATCAGATATTACTTTTAATTTGGATAAATCATAACAGATTTCAGAGGGGAGTGAGGATTTAACTGCCTCTTGAAGAATGGGGAGGAATGTGAAGCATATCGTAAGTATTATTTTAAAAGGTTTTCTTATAGAACTTTTTCTTCTCTCAGATCAGACCTGTAACCAGCAGTGTTACCGCAAGACACCCAGGTCACTAGAGAAATACTCAGCTACCTCCTGGGTAGGTCATGATCCTAACAGATAACATCTTCATAATATAACAGCAACTACAATTATCAGGTGCTTATTATGTATGTGCCAGTACGTTTTCTCTCTGTTTATGCATAAACACATATACACACACACATATATGTGTGTGTATAATTTATTTTCTCTTTCATCTCCTACACACTGACCAGTTTGGTTCAGAAACTTTGTTGGTGTATACAGAAGTCTAATTATTTGATTATCTCATAGGTTTAGACACCCAAATAACACGTGCTAGTTAAAGTAAAATGAGAAAATATAATTCTGAGAAAAACTAAGTTGTCCTATGCCTTCACTAAACAGCTATTTGGTAACAGCTGTTCTTAAACATGAGTTCACATTTTAAAGCCTATTATAATACCATTATAGATGCCGCTGAGAATCCTTACTTGGCTCACATCTTTAGCTATTATCTAGTACAACTAGATAAAACATTTATACATTTCCATAAACATTACAGAAATTATTAGCCCAAGAGTAGAGTCGGTCAGTCAGTCCGTCAATCTGTCTGTCTCTCTCTCTTCCCCCCATTCCCTCCCTTCCTCCTTCTCTCTTTATCTTTCTCATTCACTGTTATACACACATATATATATACAGATTTGTAAGTCTGTACTGTTTCTGAATTTTCTCTCTAATTGGCAAAGACTTAAAAATTAATATCAACATCACAATGCCCCTTTAGGGTGTCTCCATTTGGGTCATTTTTATTTGCTAGTCCATAGTACTCTAGTCTGATTTAAGTAGGTCCACAGGGTACCAGAAAATTTCATTAAAATAGTTCTCATATGCGTGACTCTCTCCTTTAAGACCATCCACAGACAATGGTTCCCACAGCTCTGTTCTCTCCTCAGCGAGTCTCCATCTACGCTCAGCAAAAGCCACAGCTTTAACCCAGCCGACTGGACCACTTAAAGATGCTGATGCCAGGCAAAATTGAAAGTGGGCTGTATTCACTTTGGAGGACACTTTATTGGTACGATAAAATTGTATAAGTGGGAAGAATCTAGCCTATCAATTCTATGGAAGAATAAGAGACTTGCTGACTTTCATTCAGTGAGAATCAATATCCACAAAAATTCCACATAGCCTACCTTAGACATATTCAGTGTTCACATTCTGGAAAAGATTTTAGGGACTTCCCTTGTGGCCCAGTGGTTAAGGATCTGCCTTCCAGTGCAGGGGACGCAGGTTCAATCCCTGGTCGGGGAACTAGGATCCCACATGCCACGGGGCAACTAAGCCTGTGCGTTGCAACTACTGAGCCCAAGTGCTCTGGAGCCTGGGCACCACAACTAGAGAGAAGCCCACGCACCGCAACTAGAGAAGCCCACGCACCGCAACGAAAGATCCCGCATGCTGCAGTGAAGATCCCGCATGCCGCCACAAAGACCTGATGCAGCCAAATAAATAAATAAATATTTTTTTTAAAAAAAAGATTTTAAACTTCCAAGTTGATGGCACTTAAATTTGACAGGGATGTTTTACTACCTAACCAGTATTTCTGTGTCTGATATTTCTTATAAACATCTACTGAATCTCACTTAAAAATATTACAATGGCATTAATCACATCTTGAAGCTTGGCACATCAGCAAAGTGGATTGAAGGGTTACAAGAGTGGATATTTCTGGTTTTCATTTTAAAGCCAACAGGAAGCATGAGGATAATCATAAGTCAGAACTACTGAAAAAGGTTGTTAAACATATAAATACATATTTTAAAGTAGTATCCCTTTAATAAAACCCTACAAAAACAGAAATATAACTCGAGAATCACTACAAATTAATGAAAGCATCCATTCAGCAGGAATACATAATAATTTTAAATGTGTACATGTAGTATAACCTCAAAATAACATATATTTATTATAATGTAGCTTTGAAATGTATATGGTGAAAATTCAGAGTACCACAAGGAAAAAGACAGATATCCACATATATGGTAGAAAATTTTAATACACTCTCCTAAAGAATGCATAGAACAGCAGACACAAATACATGAGGATATGTGAGATTGAAATAATACTAACAAATGATACTGGAACAAAAACATTAACAAATTTGACATAGATTGAACTCTGCCTCCCCCAAACTGTAGACTGCATATTATTTTTAATCACCAATGGGGCATTTACAAAAACTGACCACGTACAAAGCCATAGGTATGTTACAAACAAATCCAAAGGACTAAAATCATACAGACCATGTTCTCTGTCCACGGTGTTTTTAAAACAGAAAAAATAGCAAAAATATAACTACACAAATGCCATATACTAGGACATTAAGAAAAAAAGTAAGCCACTGGGCAAAAAAGATATAATATATTTTAAACTGATGATAGTGAAAAAAGCATCTCAAAACTTAAATTATTTCATGCAGATAAAGCAGTACTGAGAGGAAATTCAAAGAAAGAAACATCATTCTTAATGTGACATGACTTCACCTGTGAGCACTTCAAATCAACATTATACCTGAGGTCCTAGGCAAGGCAGAAAGAGAAGTGGAAAAGGTTTAAGGAATATAAAGGAAGAAACAAAACTGTCATTATTCATGAATGACAAGAAAAGTGGAAAATCCCGAAGTAAGCTGTTTAACTTAATTACAAAACTTAGCAAGATTGCTGGTGGAAAATATAACTACCTAAAACCAAGCATTTTAAACCCTTCCCAACTTATTATATGAAGCCAGTATTACTCTGATACCAAAACCAGACAAAGACATCACAATAAAAGAAAACTACTGACCAAAATCCTTTATGAATATAGATGCAAAAATACTAGCAAACCAAATCCAGCAATGTATAAAAAGGATTATACACTATGACCAAATATGATTTACCTCAGGAATGCAAGTTTGATTTAAAATGTGAAAATCAATCAATCATAATAATAGAATAAAAGACATGACATGTCCATAGAAAAAGGGTTTGACAAATTCCAATGCCATTTCATGGCAAAAACATTCAACTAGGAATAGAAGAGAACTTCTCCAACTTGATAAAGCTGCATATGAATAACCCATAGCTAACATCATACTTAATGGTGAAAGACTGGCTGCTTCCCTGATAAGATCAGGAACAAGACAAAGTTATTCACCTGCACTTTCTATTCAACTAGAGGTTTTAGCCAGGGCAATTGAGCAAGAAAAAGAAATAGAAGGCATCCAGATTAGAAACAAAGAAGTAAAACTATCTCTATTCTCAGACGACATGATCTTGTATGTAGAAAATAATAAGGAATTCACAAAAACTATATTGCACCTAATAAGTAAGTTCTGCAAGGTTGCAGAATACAAGATCAATGTACACGAATCATTTTTATTTCTGTGCATGAGCAATGAACAATCTGAAATACAATTAAAACATAATTCCATTTCCTATAGCATCAGAAATAATAAAATACTCAGGAATATTTTCAACAAAAGAAATGCAATTATTTGTACACTGAATGCTATAAAACATCACTGAAAGAACTTAAAGAATACCTAAATAAATGGAAAAACATCCCACGTTCATAGACTGAAAAACAATTTTATTAAGATTGTAATATTTCCCAAATTGATTCAATGCAATCCCTCCAAATTTATAGCTACATTTTGTATATATATTGACAAGCTGATTCTAAAATTCATATGTATTGATATATGCAAGGGAATAGCTAAAACAATATTGAAGAAGAAGAACAAATTTGGAGGATTCACTTCTGATTTCAAAACTTGCTTCAAAGCTACAGTAATCAAGACAGTGTGGTACCTGGTATAAAGATAGAAGTATAGGTCATTGGAACAGAGTTGAGATTCCAGAAGTAAACCCTTACATTTTTGGCAAAATGATTTTTGACAAGACACTTAGATATGGGGAAAGAATGGTCTTTTCAACAAATGGTGGTGGGACAAGTAGATACCCAAATGTGAAAGAATGAAATTGGTCCTTTCCTTCATTCCATATATTCAAAGTAATCAAAAACCTAAACATAAAAGCTAAAACTCTAATATTCTTATAAGTAAAACATAGAAATGAAGCTCTGCAACCTTGAATTAGGTAATGGCTTCTTAGACTGAAATTAAGTATAAAAATAGATAAACTAGACAAAGTTAAAACCCTTGGGCTTCAAAGGATACCATCAAAAAAGTGAGAAAACTCACAGAATGGGAGAAAATATTTGAAATCCTATATCTTAAAAGCAATTGTACACTATATGAAGAACTCTCACAACAATAAAAAGACAAATCCAATTAAAAATAAGCAAAGAACATTTCTCAAAAAAAAAAGATATATAAATGGTCAATAAGCACATGAAAAGGTGCTCAATATCATCAGTCATCAGAAAATGCAAATCAAAACCATAATGAGTATCACTTCACATCCACTATGATAGCTTAATCAAGGTTCTGAACTGTAACAAATGTTGACAAGGAGGTGGAGAAATTGGAACCCTTGTACCTTGCTGGTGGGAATGTAAAATGATGAAAACTGCTTTGGAAAATAGTTTGGCAGATTTTCAAATGTTAAACATAATGTTACATATGACTGAACAATTCTACTGCCAGGTATATACCCCAAAGAGATGAAAACATACATTCACACAAAAACTTGTATGCAAATGTTAGTAGCAGCACTATTCATAATAGCCAAAAAGTGAAAACTACCCAAATGTCCATCAACTAACGAATGAATGAACAAAATGTGATATATCCATATAACGGAATATTATTTGGCCATAAAAAGAATGAAGTACTGATCCATGATACAGCATGGATAAACCTTAAAAACATGCTAAGTGAAAGAATCTGTTCACTAAAGTCCCCATGATTTTATTCGTCCAGAATGTCCAGAATAGGCAAATCCTTAGACACAGAAAGTACATCAGTGGTTTCCAGGGATCGGAAGAGGGGGCATGGGGAGTGAATGCTAAGGGGTATGGGGTTTCTTTTGGGAGTGACAAAAATGCTATAAAATTAGATAGTGGTGATGGTTATATAACTCTGTTAACGTACTGAAAACCAGTGATTTGTACACTATAAAAGGATGAATTTTATGATATGTGAATTATAGTCCAATAAAGCTATTATTTTTAAAATACTTTTAAAGGTCAAGTTTATCTCTCTATGGCAGTAACAGAAACACAATGAATTTTTTGAAAAGATTCATTTAAAATAACTTCAAAAATATGCAGTTCCTGTGAATAAATCAAACAAGAAGATGTTCAAGGACTCCTAAGGGAAAAATGAGACTATGTTTACATTTATCATATTAGAGAAGACCTAAATATATTGAGAGACAGTCATGGATTCTAGAACTGAATATTTACAAGGTATCAATTTCCTTTTAATTGTTTATAGACTCAAAACAATCTCAATAGAATCTCCATTAAATTCCTAACCAATTTTTTAGAACTTGACAAACTGATTGAAAAAATGTATATGGAAAGGTAAAGGGCCAAGGAATG